>NC_142931.1:15115579-15123079 GCF_046866305.1 Octopus bimaculoides | reverse complement strand
CATTATGTCATTGGATGAAATGCAAGAGTTAATAGTAACGGATTATTTCATTCTGTTGGGAAATTGATTAAATTTTCTCATTCACTTGGACATTTCTACGAGAGACAATATCGTATGTCTCGCATGGTGTGTATTCCAGAACTGAGATATATCTATATTGGGCACAGTAAAGAGTAGAATTTCACGTCCTGAGAGAGCAATTTGAACTAAATATCACTGAAATGACAATAGTTTTATATTAAATGAAGGCCGTTTTTTTTGTTCTAGTTTAGATCTACTTATTTAGACTTCTTAATAACATAAAATTAAATACACAAATTGCTAAGTTTAACATTATACCACCGAGTTAAAGTTTTGATAAATGCTTTAATGGTGGAAATCAAGACACTTCTTGAATATACCTGCTTCTGACAGCGAACTGTTTGGAATGTGGATATCACTATAGACTCAAGCTTGTATACGACACAACTACTTGGATATCAACTACATATTTCACTTGACGTAAATAATAAAGAAAAAATTTTAAATATCTACTTAAGATTAGTAAATGCTGTTGAATAATGAATTTGCTAAAATTTTTGTTGTTCATTTGTTTTTAAGTTAAAGATTTATTAAGCAACTGCGGTATGGCTGCAATTAAAAAAGTAACATCTTTTGATGACGTGGAAGTTTTATGAAGCATCGAGCTTTGAAGAAATTCAGTAATAGAAATTCAGAGAAATTGAATTATTGCGTGTTATCCAAGCATGATAAACACTACGAGGCTAACTTGGCTTTCTATTCACTTGTTTAACTCTGCCATTTTCTTTATACACACCAACCGAATTGTATGAGGAACACCCTGTGCATGATTTTAACCTGCATCTGGTTGTGGAGCCCTGGTTCTGGAGTTCCAGGTTGTTTTAGGAGTATGGAATCATCTCTTAGTCACTATTGTTCCCAGGTCTGTGCTGACCCGGAGTAGCAGCACCAGTCAGAATCCCAGTTATGGGTTAATTAGCATGTCGCGGTTAATTAAGGAGTTGATTAACATTGTCCCCGGAAGGAGGCCACTCACAGACACTCCAAAGGCTTACAAAGAATAAGTCTTGGGGGTCGATTTGCTCGACTAAAGGTGGTGCTCCAGCATGGCCACAGTCAAATGACTGAAACAAGTAAAAGAGTAAAATAAATAAATAAATAAATAAATAAACGAAATTGAGAGTAGCCGGTAGATCTTGAACTGGTATCTTTATACTACATGACTCTTACTACATGATCGCGGAGATCTTTCGAGACCCGTGTTAACATCTCAATATTCACCGCTATAAGTTTCTGAGTCTGCGCGTCTTCGTCGCTTGTCTTTTTAGTTCGATATGATTGCTAGCAATACAAAGTTGATCCTATGACCTCTCGTCTGTTATTTGATATGAAAGCGGCAGCAGCAGCAGCAGCAGTAGCAGCAGTAGCGGCGGCGACAGAAGCAGCAGCAGTGGCACTAGATTTAGTCAGGCCGTTTTAAGGAAAATAAATGGAGTTTTCTTACGATCTGTAAGATCAACAATTTTAATTAAATTCATCGACTAGATTTATTTATTTAATTTATTGATAGGTAGAAACGGTCCTCGAAGCGGAATAAATGAATTTATTGATAGTTAACCTACGTCTGAACGGTGAATATATGTTTACACTTAAAGAAATGTTAAGTTAGTTTCGAAAGAAGTTCATCTTTGCTCTGTAAGTCTATTTGATAGGATACTGATATAAGAAATGAAAGCTCCACTTTTTGAATACTATCTTTAGTGCCATACTACCCAGATATCGTGGAGGCGCAATGGCCCAGTGGTTAGGGCAGCGGACTCGTGGTAATAGGATCGCAGTTTCGATTCCCATACCGGCCGTTGTGAGTGTTTATTGAGCGAAAACACCTAAAGCTCCACGAGGCTCCGACAGGGGATGGTGGCGAACCTTGCTGTACTCTTTCACCACAACTTTCTCTTACTTCCTATTTTCTGTTGTGCCTGTAATTCAAAGGGTCAGCCTTGTCACACTGTGTCACGCTGAATATCCCCGAGAACTACGTTAAGGGTACACGTGTCTGTGGAGTGCTCAGCCATTTGCACGTTAATTTCACGAGCAGGCTGTTCCGTTGATCGGATCAACTGGAACCCTCGACGTCGTAAGCGACGGAGTACCAACAAAAACAACAACCCAGATATCCCTGACACTTGAGTCTTAGTATCAAGTACTTATAGCTGTAAATAAGTTCTTACCTGATCTTATGCAGGAAACAGAAAACATGAGTATTGACATCATGGGTAAATAAAAAAATTAGATAGACAGATGATGGTAAAATTGTAGGAGAAAAATCATCCTTCGGTGATGTAGTCGTGTGCGATTCTTGTGTGAAAGAGTACAGAAAATAAGTGGGAATCGATATAAAAAAGTTATTAAATCTTAGTTGGATACAGGGTGTCCACAAAGTCTGGGTACATGGGGATTAACACATACTTTAACAAATTATTATTTCTTATATTTGATTGGTTATGTTATGATTTTATTTACTCCATGTACCCACATGGGGATTAACGCATACATTAAGAAATTATTATTTCTTATATTTAACTGTTTATGTTATGATTTTATTTACTCCAGGTACCCAGACTTTGTGGACACCTTGTACAATTTTGGATAAAGTGATAATGATGAAGCAACAAGAAAGATATTTCAATATCGTTATTATTCACGTTACATTCTTATACAAGAATAACTGAATAGCCATTATTAAGGATATTTCTCAATTCTTCTCTGAAGGCGGCTTATATAGAAACCTTTGCTCAAGTACCAAAGCACCATATGCAAAACTATTCTAGAAACGGCTGTAAGGGACTTTACACACTATTTCTGAATCCCTTATTTACTCTACTCAGCATTTATGTTTGAATTATAAATGACATGATCTAAAGAGAAATCACATGGTTCGCCTGTTCATTCGCTCTTTCTAATATACAAGAATAACCGTGAGGAAGAGATAGAAGAATTTACCAAAAAAATTGAAGATGTAATAAATGTACTAAAACCGAAGAAACCACAGTTATAATGTAAGACGATTTTAATGAAAAGGTTATCAGGAAAACCATCAACAATGTAAGGAAGAGGTCAGTGGGTGAGAGAAATGAAGCAGACGACCAACCGACCCGGTTTTTTTTATCAAAGAAAAAACTTAGTAGTCACTAACTCTCTATTCTAGCAAGCATCAAGAGAATTATTCATTGGGAAGAATCCAGGTGCCACAACAAGGAATTTGATAGACTATTTACTGATAACACAAACCGATTTATAAACTGTGAGAAACTTGTAAAAATGTACCTTGCAGCAGATATCAATTCAGACCAAAATCTAGTGGTAATTAAATTACAAGTCAAACTTAATAAAATGAAAATGGTTAAAAGACGAGAACAATTAAACTTAAACTTGCTAAAAACGATAGAATACAAACAGAAATTCTAATACGAAACAAGTATGAATATTTACTCAATGAACAAAAAAACAACACAAAATGAAATAAAACAAAGAAGCATGTAATACAGAATGAATGGAAGGAAAGTGGAACACAATTAAAAGTTGCATGCAAACATCACCAGAGAAAACATTGAAATAGTGCCTGAAAGGAAAAGAAGAAAAATGGATTTCTAATGAAATTCTACCAAAAACGTAGAAGAAAAGAGATCAAGCTAGATTATAACATATTAAATAAAGAGATCTGCTCTGAATGCAGAAAAGCAAAAACCGAATTGTTGGATGATCAATGTCAAGTAGTTAAAAACTTATTAAGCAGCATATATCCAAAGGAATGAACGATAAAATAAATAACAGCATAAACAGAAAATACATGAGTACACAAAGGGATAACATCAAAGATAAAACAAAGCAAAACAAACCTACTGCTTGATCATGAGAAGATTGTATCTAGATGGGATGGAAAGATAAAAGAATAGCACGATGGTGAGAAAAGAACGCCTACGATTAATTTTGTAACTTCTAATGGCAACAAAATTTCGAAATAAGTAGAGAGAAAAAAACAAAACAAAACAATGAATGTCAATGAAAGGCAGACGACAACAACTTTTGAAAAGGTTGCAAGATGCAACGAGAATTTTAGAAATTTAAAATTTTAGAATCTTAAAATGAATAAGTAAATGAGTGGAAATTTTACCGGTAAGTGTGTTAAATAATAAGGCACTAAAAGAGAATGACTCTCCCCAGACACAATAGAATATGCTTCAACACACGAATTCACATAAAGAATCTTGCAGACAAAATCTAAAAACGAAAGACAGAAAGTTCTCTAGAAATAAATCGAGTTGTTTATATATGTTTCATATATTATACCAATGCATTTGACAGAATAAAACATGCGAAGAAAGTCGAATGTCTGTTAAAACTCGAAAGAATATTCTTTTATTCTTTTACTTGTTTCAGTCATTTGACCTCGGCCATGCTGGAGCACCGCCTTTAGTCGAGCAAATCGACCCCGGGACTTATTTTTTTGTAAGCCTAGTACTTATTCTATCGGACTCTTAAGCCGAACCGCTAATTTACGGGGACGTAAACGCACCAGCATTGGTTGTCAAGGGATGTTGGAGGGACAAACACAGACACAGACACACAGACACAGACACACACACACACACACACACACATACACACACACACACACACACACACACACACACACACACGCACACACACACATATATATACGACGGGCTTCTTTCAGTTTTCGTCTACCAAATCCACTCACAAGGCTTTGGTCGGCCCGAAGCTATAGCAGAAGACACTTGCCCAAAGTGCCACGGAGTGAGACTGAACCCGGAACCATGTGGTTGGTAAGCAAGCTACTTACCACGAAGATTTACAACTAATAACAAAAATTCTACTGGAAGTAATCAACAACTATAAAGATTGAAGTGGGGGGAAAAACCTCAGAATTTAAAATTAAGGAAAGAATCAAGCAAGGCTCTGCAGTAAGCTCTTGCTTATTTAGTCTATAAACTGAGATCTTCTGAGACTCAGACGACATGACAACAGTGTGAATAATAAGTATGATCAATGATAACAACAAAACAACAACGACAGCCTTAGACGTTTTATTAGATTTCAAGAGAGGTGATCTACGAAACCTGGCGACAATAGTAAATGACAAAGGAATGTTATATGGAGTGGAAATGTATGCAAAATAAACAATGAGTGGCTGTGTGATAAATAGCTTGCTTACCAACCACATGGTTCCGGGTTCAGTCCCACTGCGTGGCACCTTTGGGGAAGTGTCTTCTACTATAGCCTCGGGTCGACCAAAGCCTTGTGAGTGAATTTGGTAGACGAAAACTGAAAGAAGCCCGTCGTATATATATATATATATATGCGCGCGCGCGCGTGTGTGTAAGAGTGTGTGTGTCCGTGCATGTGTTTGTGTCTGTGTGTTCCCCCATCGCTTCACAACCGATGCTGGTGTGTTTACGTCGCCGTAACTTAGCGGTTCGGCACAAGATACCGATAGAATAAATACTAGGCTTACAAGGAATAAGTCCAGGGGTCGATTTGTTCGACTAAAGGCGGTGCTCCAGCATGGCCGGAGTCAAATGACTGAAACAAATAAAAGAATAAAAGAATGATCAGAAAAAAGCAAAAGGCCCTTAAAATAAATATTCTTTTCTACTCTTAGGCACAAGGCCCGAAATTTCTGGGGAGGGAGCCAGTCGATTAGATCGACCCCAGCATGTAACTTATCGATCCCCAGAAGGATGAAAGGCAAAGTAGATCTTGGCGGAATTTGACCTGAGAACGTAAAGATAGACGAAAAACCGCTGAGCATTTCGCCCGGCGAGTTAACGTTTCTGCCAGCTCGCCGCCTTCCTAAAACTGAAGGTAAGTCTAGCGAACAGATATGAAACATCCTGAAACATATGCAAACAGAAACTGGGAAATATGAAATAAATGAAAAGAAGGGTTGAAGCAGTTAGAAAATCATTTAAAAAATATCAAAAATATTAACATCAAGAGTTATTAATATCGAAATCAGAAGGAAGAGACTTAAAATGTTTTGTATTGTTCACTCTACTCTACGAAACTGAAACTTGGACATTGAAGAAAGTATTATCATGTAATCAAATAGAAGACTTTTCTGAATATCATGGACGGAATACATGATCAATAAGGTATTTAAAACTGCAAAAGCTAACACAATTTTGTTGGACACATTCAAAGAGGAAAATCCAAAATATTTTGGACACGTAATTAGAAAAAAGACAAGGCAAGAAATCTTTTAGAGAGACTGTAAGACAAAATGAATGGAAAGAAATGAAGATGAAAATCAAGAATTATGTGGATTGTGTGATTAGATAATATAGAAAAGAAAATGGACAGACTTAAAATGCAGTGAATGTAAAAGAACAGCACAATGGAAGACGAAAATGGTGATCCATAGTATTCAACTTGCTTATAGCAGACGATGCATGAAATTGATGAATCTGTGGCTTAGACTTCTTCATCTGATAATTAAGAAAGATCTTTAATTCAACTAGTAATTTCTATTTTTCTCATCTTACCAGATGTGCTGATGGCAAGGAAATTGAGTGTGTTATAACCGATGTCTGACCCAGAGCACGACAACGAGAAATATGCATGAATGAATACGAACTCTCAACCTATTCATTCAAAAGACGGATGTATACGAAATACGGCCATTATAAATCCATTGATGGAATAATAATTTTCTCTTCCAAAACTTTATCATTTACTGTACGGGGATTGATGTAATATCTACGATAACATTTTAGAATCATAGCTAAGTTAGTATTGACTTTTCAGAGATGCTATAACGTCTACAGTATATTTGATGGTGTGGTATTCATGCAGTTCTAACGTCATCAGAAAAAAAAAGCAAAAAGAAAAATGTTACAACAAGGAAACAAAAACTGGGTCACGGACAGCGAATTGGATTGGTGGTAACTTAACATTTACCGAAGGCGTGAATCTGAAGAGAGAAGCGAGATGGGATTTTCTCAAGATCAGTAAAGGCATGCTACAGCACGTCAGACGGAGTCTCAAGAGAGAAGGGAGATGAGACTTTCCCAAGATCAGCAAATGCATGTTGCAGCACTTAATGCTGGATCATTAAATCAATGTTTTAATGATTAGACAGAGTTCCAATAAAATAGCTCTCAGAAACAGATTATGTACAAATTCGTTCTTCACAACTCCGGAAGCTGTTTTCAGATATGATCTATCCCATTCTTATAAAAATGATAACTCTGTCCAAATTGGTGTGCTAAACACAAATTGTCGTTTCTGTAGAGGTTTAAAATTTTCAAATGAAACAAATGCTGCTCAGGCGGTCAGGTAACATTACCAGCACTACCAGCTCCTTCTCAACCTCTTATGAATCTTCTAGAAGGCACGTCCATCCAGTCAAAGGATTTTCTGAACAATATCAGACAATACAACTCTGCATTTCAAATG
>NC_142931.1:15088079-15108079 GCF_046866305.1 Octopus bimaculoides | reverse complement strand
ACAGAGTGACTACATCTATGTATGTATGTATGTATGTATGTATGTATCTATCTATCTACCTATCTATATGCATATACTCACACATATACATACATGTGTTCAGCGTTATACAATACAATTGTATATTCACAAATCAATGGAGATAAAGAAAGTTGGCTCATCAGAACATTGGAACATCTTCGTTGCATCAGCATGTGGGATGCCGTGCATACATATTAATGCGGTTGTGTACTCATAATTCCTTGTACACAAAACTTAATATTACATGCAGAAGGTTACGAAACGTTTGTAACCCTATGGAAGTCACGTGGTTAAATGAAAACTATATTCTCCCTTCAAATACCCTGACTTTATGTTTACATATATACACATCGGAGAATAATTTTATCTCTCAGATATTCTGGATTTTCAGTTATACCGACAGTTGACATTAAATTACATTGTAACTGATTATTATGTGAACTGACAGCCGAGTCCGGAGACGAGCTTAATGTGATAGCAGTTCGATTCTATGAACCCATATCTTATACAGGTTAATTATATATATATATATATATATATCTAAAAATGTTTTTTCAGAATGAGGTAAAAAAACCAAGGCTGTGAAGATTTTAGAACATTTATAAATAGGTCTTACAGCTGTTTCCAGGATATTTATTACATCCTTTCATCGGAGACAGTGTGAGAAAATGATTAAGCAATAGTTAATTTAGATAAGATACGAAATAGAGAGTATCTTATCTAAATTAGCTATTGCTTGACCATTTTTTCACACCGTCTCCGATGAAGGGATATAATAAATATCCTGGAAACAGCTGTAAGACCTATTTATAAATGTTCTAAAATCTTCACAGTGTTGGTTTTTTTATCTCATTCTGAAAATTTTTTTTTTTATGTATACACATGCTGACATATGACCTACGTTGTAATCCTTATTCGCATAATCACCGAACATAGAGCTTAACTATGGTCTATCCATAGCACTTACTCAGCATTACCCGAAACTTCTGGGTCTGATTGACACCACTACTGCTCATAATCTCTCTCTCTCTCTCTCTCTCTATATATATATATATATATATAATATATATATATATATATATATATATATATATATATATATATATATATATATATATATATATATATATATATATATATGGAAGGCAGCTTGTTGAGCAAAACTCTTTGTCTGATAACCTAGAATACATGCCCAAAGAAGTCGCACGACTCCACCGCAACGTATAATCAGATGAAAGGATGATGTTACACGAGCAGAAGCCTATGCATGGATATGCTAGTAGAGAGCTCCGTGATGATAGTAACATCGATCATCAAAGCAGTTTATCAGGGATCAATAGCCGGATTACTACCTCCCACTTTGAAGGGTATACGTTTGCAATCCAGGAACAGGAAATATCAACCAAGTACCTGATGCACAAAAGGAATAGAGATGCAGAAAAAGCCGTAAATTGTGACAACCGATGCAGAATTTGTAGAGTTCACACTGAAGATATCATCCACATCACAAGCAGTTGTCCGAAAATGTCATCACTTTATTATCTACCGATGAGACATGATGTTGTAGCTAGGACGCTCTATAATGAAATCCGTCGGGAGGATAATCCCGAGGACAAAGAAATAAGAACCCACAATATGGTAGAAGTTATAACCACTCATAATAAAAAGGAATACTGGTGGAATGTCCCAGTGAAGACCTCAATAAAATGTAAGCACAACAGACCTGATATAATGGTTTGGGACGGAGAAGAGAAACTGTGCACAGTTGTGGAAATTAGCTGCGCAGCGGATGTTAACATAAAGCTGAAGATCAGTGAAAAAGAGAATACATACGTTGAACTATTGAGAAATCTGCAGTTACTTATCCAGATTACAAGTTCAGGTTTATACCTGTAATTATTGGTGCCCTGGGATATGTAATACACTGCCTAAATACCAATCTTGAGAAATTAGGCTTCTGAAAACCAGAAAGGAGAAAGCTAATTCGAAGACTACAGATCCAATCCATCACTGGAACTGTAAATATCTGTAAAACTTTCCAGAAGTTTATCATTTATATTTGAGCATGTCTAGATATGAGCATGTCTAGATATATATGAGCATGTCTAGATATGCGGCTATATGCATGAGAATACATACATAAAACAAACATACAAACAAAAATACCCTGTTGCTATCTATCTATCTATCTATCTATCTATCTATCTATCTATCTATCTATCTATCTATCTATCTATCTATCTGTGTGTCTATCTATCTATCTATCTATCTATCTATCTATCTATCTGTGTGTCTATCTATCTATCTATCTATCTTTCTATCTATCTATCTATCTATCTGTGTGTCTATCTATCTATACATACATACATAACTTGTAAAACACGGAGGGCAACGGAAACAGCAGCAGCCGCAGCAGCAGAAACCACCACAACAGCATCTACACATACAATGCTCCAGCCAAGAAAACAAAAACTATCTTCTATTTGGATTGAAAAGTAACAAATATTATGAAATATAGAAAAAAAAAACCCAAATAAAAATGTCTAAATTTAGTTAAAGAACAAAAACATTATAAAAAAGGCATAAAGAAAACTGAAAAGAAATAAAAAGAACAAAAAATAATCAATTATAAAAATATATTAAAACAAAAGAAAAAGAAAGAATTCAATAAAGAATTGATAATAAAATTGAAGTTAAATCAATTTTCGCTAATTTCTTTTTGATTACATGTTTTTATTTTAAAATAATTATTTAATTGAAAGTGTTATTTGAGTGAAAATTGCAATTACTGGACCATCTTTGACAATGGCGTTTTGTTTATCGTATGATTATGCATCGAAGAAAAAATATTTGACAGCAAGTGAGAGGAAGGGAGAGAGAGATAGATAGAGAGAGAGGGAGGGAGAGAGAGAGAGAGACAACAGTGCGAGAAGGGGAGAGAGAGAGAGAGAGAGAGAGAGAGAGAGAGAGGGAAAGGAGAGAACAGGATCTATCTGACTGTTTATCTGTCTCTCTCTCTCTCTCTCTATTTATGTTGATAGATAGAGAGAAAAAGAAAAGAGACAGTGTGTATATATGTGTGTGTGTGTGTGTATGTGTGTGTGTGTGTGTGTGTGTGTGTGAAGAAGACAAGGAAGACGAACGAAAAATTAGCAAAGGAATGGCCTATTTGAAGGAGAGTTATTGAAGTGTTCACACACGCACACACAAGCACACACACACACACACACGCGCACACATACACACACAAACACATACACATACACACACTCACGGACACAAGCACACACACAGACATACACACGCATGCGTATAGATACAAGCATGGTTGGATGGATACACACACACACACACACACACACACACACATATATATATATATATATATATATGTGTGTGTGTGTGTGTGTGCGTATATGCACACACACACATATTAATTTATATGCTTGTGTGTATGCAAATGAATATGCATCTGTGTGCATGTATGTATATGCTTATACATTTATATATAAATATATGTTTATATTTATACATATACATATATATATATATATATATATATATATATATATATGTTTGTATGTATATATAATGCATGTACGTCTTTCCACCCCCTTCTCTCTCTCTCTCTATCTCTCTCTCTATCTATCTATGTAATAAACCAGTCTATTTGTATTATCCATCTGCATTTCGTACATACCTATCTCTGTTTGTCTGTCTGTCTTCCTGCCTCTCTCTCTCTCTCTCCCTCTCTCTCTATCTGCCTGTCTGTCTGTCTGTCTGTCTGTCTGTATCATGGCTGACTCCCGGTATTTAAACCTGAGCATATGCCATACTAATGATCAAACCCATACAACTGAAGTAGGATACACACACACACACACACACACACACACACACACGTAATGCATGCGTGTGCACATGCGTGGGTATGTATGTATTGCCGGATGAATGATCGGAGAATCCCCAAGAAGATGATATATGACGGAACTTGTTTGCGGAAAGCAACTCCCAGCAGAAAGCAAGACTAAGATTTAAGGATTGTGTGAAATGTTCGTTGAAGGCGTGTGAAATATGGAAAGCCAATTGGGAAAGCAATGCTTGTTATCACCACCAGTGGGAGAAACAAGTAAGAGAAGGAATGGGTATTTTCGAAAAAAACACATACATTTTTCATGCAGAAATTAAGCGAGCTGCTCCAAAATGTCTTTCCAGGTAGTAAATGGGAAAAGCTTGGTTTTCAATGCTTGCAAGTGTGTATGTTTATCAAGAGGCCGGACTTGTTAGTCACCAGCGGAGCCACATGTGTAAAGGGTAAATTTGTCTGAGTGCGCATGGCGAGTGATAGTCTTCCTCGATCACGAGTGAACACACACACACACACACACACACACACACACACGTACCACTCTACAAGTCTTCATTACACATATATGTGTGTGTGTAAGCGTGTATGTGTGTGTGTGAGTGTTATGCAGCTCCATATTTCCAGCTGCTTCTCATGAAAATAAAAAGATTTATATTAACGTTGATTTGTTATTGCTGTTCACATAGGAGTGGCTGCGTAGTCAGCAGTTTGCATATGGCCGGTTGACCCTAGCATGAGATATGCCTCGTACATAAATGGGGCACGGGAAATGGCGGGGTTCAGGAACTCAAGCGGCCCTGAAGATAATGATAGATATATTGATGGATATATCGGTGAATAGGAGGTGAAAAAGCCTCGTTAAGAGGGTTTGAAACCGCATCTTATTGCATTATTTGTAGTGGTTTAAAACCTTAATTGTGTTTCTTTTAAAAAAAAAAAACGTTTACATAAGAAGTTTTAGTACCTCCTTTTTGTAAGAGGTTTGAAACCTGATATTGATTTAACAAAAAAGAAAATATGTTTTCTAGAAAAACCCCAATCGGCGGGCGTTGGGTTTCGTCTCTCATTTATTCATTTTATGTCATTTCATTTTCATTCATTAATCTGTTGTCCAGCCCGCAGCTACTCTGTATACTGCCTTTATGGCAAATAAAATGAAATAAAGTAGCTTGCTTTCCAGCCACATGGTTCTGCGTTCAGTCCCACTGCGCGGCACCTTGGGCAAGTGTCTTCTACTATAACCTTGTGAGTAGATTTGGTAGACGGGAAACTGAAAGAAGCCTGTCGCATATATATATATATATATATATATATATATATATATATATATATAAGGGTATTACTACAGAATAATGCCACACTAGACTTCCATAATAAACACATTATAGTTAAGTTCGTTATTAAAAGATTGTTTTTTTAAGAGTTGCTTTTCCTCGCATTCGGTAAAAATGTGTTTATTATGGAAGTCTAGTGTGTGGCATTATTCTATAGTAATGCCCTTATATAAATATAAATAAATAAATATATTCTTGGGAATAAAAAATGATTTTTTTTTTCCCTTATGAGTTTTTTCATGCTGGCTTCTTGACAAAATTCTTGTAAAATATTTTATCCTATTATCAATTATATATATATATATATATATATATATATATATATATATATATATATATATATACGGTTTAGATATAGATTCAAGGCTTGAATATGGTACTTATGCGAAGGCACCCGAATTTCACATCCCAAAAGGATGGGTGATTAAAATCAAATAATAAGCAACACGGATTTCAAAAGTGATTGCAGTACGCACGTTTCATGCTACTTCAATTTATTTAAGTAATGTGAGCATTACCTTAAATGCAATATGAAGAGCAATCTTCAGCTGCACGAAAAAATGTAGAAAAAAAGAGACATATTACAAATGTGGCAACATATTAAAACCAAGTGGGAGAGAGCAGAGGAAGAATATATAAGTCCATCTTGACATAGCAGGGTCTATCAGGCTATTATTTGATATATATATATATATATATATATATATATATATATATATATTCTTTCGAACATTAAATTTTCTGTGCATTTTCCTTCTTATTTTTTTTACAATTCACCACGTAGAAATACGTTTATATGGCCGAGCTTTAGTGTCGAGCAGCTGATTCGATCTAAGACCATATGGTAAAACTGAAAGCAACTACACTGCAGACGAACCGTTTTATAACACGGGGAGTCAAATTCTCTTTAAAATAAACTATTATTCATAAGGTGTCAAAATGTCCGTCTCTCAACTGCGACCTGGTCACTAACACAGCCCAGCTTGGAAATCTGTCAATAAGACAATTATTGTACACCTTAGTTTTATTGATTTTTTCTTCTGTTTTGTATTTTTATTTCATTTCTCTCGTTTCTTGTTGATCTGAGAGACACACGTGATTGTTGTATTGATGTAGATTGATTTTGACACCACGCCATCGGTCACCAGTCGGTCATCATTTTTCAATTTCCATTAATTTTTTTTGCTCTTTTGCATTGACCCCATACCATCGGTCACTAATCGGTCATCGTTAGATATTTTCACGCTCGTTTACAATACTGCGTATATTGGTTTCAAATGTTGGCACAAAGCCAGCAAGTCCGGGAGGAGGTGTTAAATCAATTACGTCGACTCCAGTGTTCAACTGATACTTATTTTATCAACCCTGAAAGGATGAAAGGTAAAGCCGACTTACGCAGAATTTGAACTCAGAAATACCGGACGAAATACCGCTAGGCATTTTGTTCAGCGTCCTAACAATTCTGCCAGCTTGCTGACTTGTATATTGACACCTCTGCTATTTTCCACCAGTTTTCTTCTTATCTTTCTTTAATTATTCAAATAATTAATCAATGTAATTTAATCTAATTAATTTTTATTACATCCTTATTTCCGTTCGCTATCTACACAGAGAAAGACATAAAAGAATATTTCTCCCATGTGGTTTTAAGTCTTTGAAACTAAGCTTCTGTTACACATTTTCAGATGTACTAAGATTAGAGAATGAAAACAGATAAAAAGCGGAGCGTTTTGTGGATGGGGGAAACGTGAAATAAGTTGAAGAAAGACAACAAAAAGCTAACAGTAGATTTAACGACTCTCAAGGAACAAGGCATAAACAATTACATTTAATCAACCAAAAATCTATCATTGTGCATGTAAAAGCTACAGTTAGTTGATTAAAGCAAACCTAATCAGGCTACAATGAACTGATGAGAGCTAATACACAGAAACATCTCCATAGCTCTCTAAAGGCGGCGAGCTGGCAGAAACGTTAGCACGCTGGGCGAAATGCTTAGCGGTATTTCGTCTGCCGCTACGTTCTCAGATCAAATTCCGCCGAGGTCAACTTTGCCTTTCATCCTTTCGGGGTCGATTAAATAAGTACCAGTTACGCACTGGGGTCGATATAATCGACTTAAACCGTTTGTCTGTCCTTGTTTGTCCCCTTTGTGTGTAGCCCCTTGTGGGCAATACAGAAATAAGAAACATCTCCATAGCTGTGACCTTGCATGTAAAGAAAGATAAAGCTTCGCTCTGAGTCTGTAGATTAATTATATAAAAGTGATTCTAGATGTGGAAGGGGATTTGTTAGAAATCCACAACCATTTAGAATAATTGGAAATGACACGTTGTGATATTTGAGGATTTTCTTTTAAATAAAGGAGGATTAGGGTTTGAACTGCAACCGAATTGTGTTGGATTAAAACACAAACATTAGAGACTTACTTTGTACGTTAGCAGAGGTAATTTCATACGTTCTCTCACAACATTAGATGTTTAAGTGAAAGGAGGCGAATATGTATCACGTCTGAATCGAGTCCACTTGGTCGTCTTCGCATTGGTTCGCTAGGAACTTACCTCTTGTCTACGAAACTCGTTACTTTTCTTAGCAGGAACTATGAATAAGGTGCGTAAACAACCATATCATGTATGTATGTATGTATGTATGTATGTATATATATATATATATATATATACTTTATTAAAAAGCAGCAGAAATATCACAAAAACTGTTACTCGGAGTTTCACGTTCCCGTTCGTCGTCCGACGGACGGGAACTTGAAACACTGAGTAACAGTTTTTGTGATATTTCTGCTGCTTTTTAATAAAGCATATTACTCTACCTCTGGTATTCGAGTACTATTTTTTACACTTTGTTTTGCATTTATGTGCTTACTCCGGTATATATATATATATATATATATCTATCTATCTATATATATATATCTATATATATATATATGTATATATATGTGTATGTATGTATGTATGTATGTATGTGTGTGTATGTATGTGTGTGCAGATATGTATATATTTGAGTTTTGTCATCTTAATCTACACAACTTAATTTCGAAAATTGGTTATTAGTGGACCAATTCTGAATTGCTTCATTTTAGTGAATATTCTTGTAGTTACTGTTAAATTTACCATTATATTAGTACTTAATATTAATTACATATCACAAATGAGATGTCTTCATTATACTAAATGAATATGTGTATAAATACACTTATTTAATTTATTAATTAATTGATGATAATTAAAATAATGATGATAATAATAAGTAGTTTCATTTGACTTACTAAATAAATTTGATAATCAGAATAATAATTATCATAGTATTGTAGAGTTTATAAATTGTATTCTTATTGCAACAATGTTGTTTGTTACTACTGAAAGTATTGATAGAGTTTGGATATGCACTATGTATGATCCCTCATTTTGTAAATAATAATATTGATTAGTTCATGGAGAACAATCCTTATTATTTGTTTGGTTTATATTAGTGATTTCTATCGATTTACCAAATCCTCCCTTCCATAATATACGAATAACAATCATTATTTAAGTAACTTCAAATCTGGTTACCTCTAAAAAAAATTAGTAAATTTGATTTCCAATTACTATAGCCTAAATATATATCTATAGCGTACTTTGGTTATCGCATTTACAGCCTTAAGTCTATATTAAAGTCTATTACGGAATTCTCCCTATGATAAATTAAGTAAACAAGGAAAAAACTTTTATTAGGTTTTTATTCATATCTACTACAGAATTATCTCTCCGATAAACAATAAATATAGAAGATTATTATTAGTTAATTTAAACAATAATTTTTTTATATCAATAAATGGAAGAGTTGTTTTATTGAAGATGTAATTGTTTATATATTTTTGTTGTAGTTCTAAATAGTATGTTGTGGTGACGAGGGACTCTCTTGGATTTGAACGGGTTTCGAATGGGATGTGTTTGAGATGTAATGAATTGAATTTCGATGGTTGTGGATTGCACTTACTTGGTTGTATCGTCCGGTAGAGTGTTTTTGTTCTTCTTTAATTGTAATTGATGTATGATTGAATAGTTTTGAAATGTAACCTTGTGCTATTTAGTTACATTCCTTTTCATGCTGATTTCAAATTCTACCAAGGCCAACTCTACTTCCATTCTTTCGAGATCGACAAAATAAAGTGTCACTCACAAACTGGGGTCAATATTAAACGACTATGCTCTTTCCCTCCAAGTGTGGTATTCCATGTCTGAGTATACTATCAATGTTCGTTTCTGAATTGACACTAGACTGTATACTATGGGTGGTTGATGTTACAGTCGGTTAAATCGAGCATAGTGTTTGGATTGTATTTATTTAAAACCGACACCAAAATTTGACTGATATTCTCTTTATTCTCTTTATCGACATTGGAAAGATGAAAGACAATGTTGTATCCCACCTCGCTATTGGGAATCAGAACGCAAAAGAAACAACAAATATAGCCAAAGAATTGCACAGTGCTATGATATTTGAGACATCCACCAACATTTTAAAAATTTATGATATTTGTTATTCTCACGCTGAATTAGGATACAGGATAAAGATATCATCATGCTTTATGCAGACTGAGAGTCGTATGACCATAAAAGAATATACTAAATCTTTAATTATAGAAATATATGTATTCTTGCTACGAGGGTGAAATGAAAATAAGTCTTGATGTTACTTTAAAAGACTTGCTAGCTAGACTGAATCTTATTCCAACAGACGTACTTGCTAACCAAGTCATGATAAGAGAACGAACTCAGTGGAATATGAACCGATAGCGTCCTTCAAGACTCTGATGGAGGATAGTGCTGCCGCGACTACTACGATCATAGGACATTGATGATGGAACGTGTTATGTGGTGTCTGTGATTTTTCACCGACGCAAGTATATGTTGAAATTCATAGATGGTGGTGGTGGTGGTGGGGGGTCATATAAAGATCATTATAATAATATGATCATAAAGATTTACTTATGAAAATGAGGTCAAATTGTTTCAGTTCAGACGATTACATTCATAAAAAATATAATCTTTTTTAATTTGATTTCTATCACATTTGTCGGTTTTCTTATTCAGATGACAAGGTAAATTAATTCATTTCAAATGTTAATTATATAGAGTGAATATAATATTATAAATATATTTATTTTGATACCGTTATCTTCTGGATATATCTTTTCTTATCCTTATTATCTCTTTAAGCAGATGATTGTGTAACATTCACGATATTTATAAAGTTATAATATATAAAATATTGATATTCTCATATCTTGTTATTATAATATTAAATACATTTACTGGCTTGACGTCAAAACGATGACACTGATGACACTAGTTTCTTCTTTTCTATTCCTTCCCCAATCTCTGACGAAAGGAAAGGCCCTGAAACGTTAAATTCTTCACTCTTCACAATAATTAAACTTACAAATCTATTCTAAGAAGTTCACTGTATGATACAAATACTACTACGGCTTGCTATAACTGTCAGATATTTATTGCGTGATTCTGAAAGAATATTTTCAATCAATATCTATAAAATCATAAGAATAGTTTTTGAAAGAGTGAATGATAACAATATTCTATTTTTTTTACATTGAAACAAGTTAATATAATATTTTAGTAGATGATTTTTGCATATGCTTTTAGTTATTTATATCTTGATTTCATTCTTTAATACATTTCTATTTTTTTCATTTTTGAAGTTCTTATGTAGTCGTTCGAAAGAAGCTATTATATAATCTCTGACACGGAAAAATAATTATCTTGTAACCTCTAAAAGTTCTTTTAATATCCAGAAGTATGTTTTTCTCTTCACCTAAAGCTTTGTGTCAGCAACAATTACACTCTAAGCTGATGTAAATGCAAGAGGGACAGGACTCGTTTAAACATCAAAAAAATATATATTTATTCATACGACATGAAAGTATTACAATATAAAGGAATAATTCATTGGAATTTGGACAAAATTTTATTCTCAGCCTAGAAAGATCAATTCAAGAATTGTACCGGTTTAAATTGCGCAGCACAGACCATTCTAAGACATGTTTCCTCTCGAGAACAAGCAAGACATTTATATATCCAGACAGTGCTTGCACCTTGAATGTGTACAGAAGTGATTTTGTATAAATACTCTTGGTGAGAGAAAGGTTCCACTGGTAGCACCATTTCTCAAGTTTTTTTCTCAGAACTTCAATTCACTTTCTGACCATAGACAACCTTCCTCACAAAAGCCCTATCAACACAACTACAAAAGTTAAAATGAAAATATCAATCTCGCTATGTCGCTATTTTTCGTCTATTTTTACACGAATATTTTGTTTGTTAATCAGAATTCATTGTTTAAAACTTTCTCATTAACTTTATAACACAAATATCTTTAGAAAAGGCTTATATATAATAATATCCTATTTCCCATTCCCTACAATTTTATTGTCTTTGTTATTAGTTAACAGAAAGAAATACTGAGAAATGATGAGTGCTACAGCCATTCCATTCCTCAAACTCCTTAACTCCGTCTTATAAAAATCCATTGACTTCCATCTTTACCGCAGCTTCACTTCATCCTACTCATCCCCTACTCAATTCTTCCGCTTCTTTCGAAACTCCAAGTTTGAAGCTCATTTGTTTACTCTGCCTCTCGCTGTATTGCGTGGCACCTTGGGCAAGTGTCTCCTACTATAGCCTCTAGCGGACCAAAGCCTTGTGAATGGATTTGGTAGACGGAAACTGAAAGAATGCGGCGAGTTGGCAGAAACGTTAGTGCGTCGGGTGAAATGCTTAGCGGTATTTCGTATGCCGTTACGTTCTGAGTTCAAACTGCGCCGAGGTCAACTTTGCCTTTCATCCTTTCGCGGTCGATACATTAAGTACCAGTTACGCACTGGAGTCGATGTAATCGACTTTATCCATTTGTCCTTGTTTGTCCCCTCTATATTTAGCCCCTTGTGGACAATAAAGAAATAGGAAACTGAAAGAAGCCCGTCGTATTTATATGTAACTTAGTGGATCGGCAAAAGAGACCGATAGAATAAGTACTATGCTTACAAAGAATAAGTCCTGGGGCCGATTTGCTCGACTAAAGGCGGTGCTCCAGCATGGCCGGAGTCAGATGACTGAAACAAATAAAAGAATATATATGTGTATGCGTGTGTGTGTGTGTGTGTGTATGTGTGTATGTGTGTATATGTGTATATGTGTATGTGTATGTGTGTATATGTGTGTGAGTGTGTATGTGTGTGTGAGTGTGTGTGTGTTTCAGTTTGGTCGCCTTCGTCAGGTAGCAGGCTGAAACTTTGAAATCGCTGTCACTCTTCTTGTGAATGTACATTGGTATGTATTCTACAAGAAGTTTTGAGTAATTCTTTAGTTTGATTTTTTATATCAATGGCATAAAAACGAACTTTAACATTAACGTATATTATATAATATTTATTATTTTTAAACAAAATACTATTGACAGTGATATCGAAGTTTCGGCCATTCAAACCATTGATGGCAGAACCGTTAGCACGATTGATAAATATTAGCGGTGTTTCGTCCGTCTTTGCGCTCCTAGTTCAAATTCTCCTGAGGTCGTCTTTCCTTTTTCTCCTTTCAAGAAAATAAGTTTCATTCGAGCGCTGGGGTCGACTTAATCGACTGTTCCCCTTTCTCAAAATTTCAGGCTTTGTGTCTATAGTTGAAAGTAATTTTTATACATATATATATATATATATATATATATATATATATATATATATATACACACACGCACAAGGGAGGGTGCTGAAAAGTTCTTGGCTTCGGGTGAAAGAGAATACAGGAGGATCAGTTGATTATTCCCCTCTCAGATGCACACACTTATTGCAGCAGTCCTTTAGTTTTCTAAGCCTTATAAAAGAAGTTGGAAGGTTAGGCCTCCAGCCGGGCCTTTCGAGATACCCTTAAAGGTACGTTTCAACACCCTTTCACATATATATGTATGTATATATATATATATATATATATATATATGTATATATATATAGGGAGATGTAATTGCATAGCGAGTAACTTGATCTGAGATCGTGTGCTGAAACAAAAACAATTGCAACGTGGAAGACGTTTGTAAGCCATTTAAGAACACCGTTAATTTAACTTTAACATTTAAATTCAACTTGTGTCAAAATATTTTCGTCGTTTTGAAACCGCGACCTGTTCACTGACAAAAACTTCAAAACTTCGTGCTGCATCATAAAGTTTTGTCAGTGAACAGGTCGCGGTTTCAAAGCTACGAAAATATTTTGACACAAGTTAAATTTAAATATTGAAGTAAAACGAACGGTTTTTGTGTGTTCTTAAATGGCTTACAAACACCTTCCACGCTGCAATTGTTTTTGTGTATATATATAGGCGCAGGAGTGGCTGTGTGGTAAGTAGCTTGCTTACTAACCACATGGTTCTGGGTTCAGTCCCACTGCGTGGCACCTTGGGCAAGTGTCTTCTACTATAGCCTCGGGCCGACCAAAACCTTGTGAGTGGATTTGGTAGACGGAAACTGAAAGAAGCCCGTCGTATATATGTGTATATATGTATGTGTGTTTGTGTGTCTGTGTTTGTCCCCCCACCACCGCTTGACAACCGATGCTGGTGTGTTTACGTTCCCGTAACTTAGCGGTTCGGAAAAAAGAGACCGATAGAATAAGTACTAGGCTTACAAAGAATAAGTCCCGGGGTCAATTTTCTCGACTAAAGGCGGTGCTCCAGCATGGCCGCAGTCAAAATGACTGAAACAAGTAAAAGAGTAAAAGAGTAAACGAGTAAAAGAGTATACAGTAGTACCTCGGTTTTCGAACAACTCTGTTCACGAATAAATCGTGCTTTATATCTATCTATCTATCTATCTATATTGATATAAACAATTGCAGTGCTGCAATAGTTTTTGTTTCAGCACACGATCTCAGATCATGTCACTTGCTATGCAAGTACATCTCCGTAATATATTGATATATATATATATATATAAAGCATGATTTATTCGTGATCAGAGTTGTTCGAAAACCGAGGTTCTACTGTATATAAGCAAGCATACACACAGAGGCACATATAAATAAATAAATGAATAAATAAATAAATACAAGGAAAGTAGTTTTGTTTAAATAATGTTGTCCTTTATTGAGACGCGTTTGATACATTTGTTAAAAGTTATAACAAAAAGTTACAATATTTAACGATACTTACCATTTACTGAGAGGCTGTATCAAAGATATTCCAGTGGATATCGAACAAGAATATGAATGGATGATTCAAATAAATTCTTACCTGGTTTTTATCATTTCGTACCTCGTGTTCCTCAGCGTTTTCTGTGATTTTCTACCCTAAAGATCCTTCAATGATAATTGTTTTTAAACATACTTCATTATGTGTAGATTAACGTGTCACCTTTTGCTTCTTTTAGTCATTAGACTTTGGTCGTACTGGAGCATTCCCTTGTGGTGTTAAGTCAAACAGATGAACATCAGCACTTACTAGTTCATCGGTCGCTTTTGTTGAAACGCTAATTTACGGAGACGTAAACATACAAACAATGGTTTTCGTGCTGTGAGGTGGAGACAAGCACAAGCACAAATGGGCACACTCATAGACAAATACGACAGGCTTCCATACAGTTTCTGTCCATCAAATTCACTCACAAGGCATTGATCATCTTAAGGCTATCGAAAACATTTGTCAAAGATGCTGTTCGATGGGATCGAACTCGAATCAACGTGTTTGCGAAACGAGCTTCTCAACCGCATTGCTATGCCTGCGCTTACCGTTGTTAATCAAAGACATATACATACCTATAAATATATACACAGTACATATGTACACACCTTCACACTATACTATAGTAACTTCGAGCCAATGAAGGAATCTTTACACGATCGCTAACCTTATTAGAAATAGCACTTATATCTCCCTCAAGTCACACTTTAGCGTGTTAAAAAGTAATGGACGCATTAGACGATGCAACCCTAGACTTTACAATGTCTGAAAACAAGATGGTATGGTTACTGTAAGACTATCTCTGATAATAGATCTTCTGTTCAGGGCTGGAATTGGGACTAAATGATAATTATGATGACATCATCAGTGACGTCAGCGACAGCGACAATATATTCCCTTCTTCCATTTATACAAGATTCCATCTCGGTGTAACGAAGTACCAGATTTAGAGCCATGAAGTTCTTTGGAATTTAATCTAACTCTATAACGTTTCGATCATCTTCACTCTTTGAAAGATGAAGAATTTGGTATAGAGGTACGAAACCTGAAAATAGTTGTGATGTTCTTGGTTTTGCAAACACTTTGGCGACATAGATGAAGATAAGGAATTCGAAACAAAAATCGAAGCCAAGTTCCTTTCTATAACAGTCGTAAGTTCGTAGGAAAAACAAGATGACAGAGTGGACAGACATGTAACGGAATGAAACTAATGATTTATCAAAAGTATCATTTTTTAGAGGGAGAGAGAAAGAAAGTGAGGGAGAGAGAGAGAGAGAGAGAGGGAGAGAGAGAGAGAGAGAGAGAGAGTGAGAGAGAGAAAGAAACAGAGAGACAGTGAGAGAGAGAAAGAGAGAAAGAGAGAGAAACAGATAGACAATGAGAGAGAGAGAACGAGAGAGACAGAGAGAGAAACAGAGAGACAGTGAGAAAGAGAGAGAGAGAGAGAAATAGAGGGAGTTTAGTTTCAGAATTAGTAGAACTGTGGGCAAAACGCTTTACCCTATTTAGTTGTGCCGCTTTACAATCAGAGTTCAATACTCACCGGTACCCACTTTGCTTTTTATCTTTCTGGAGTGGATAATATAAAGAAAGACTCAAATGCTGCGTCTTTGAAATCAAATACCCCATCACCTCAAAAATTCCAGGTCTTGTACCTAAATTGTTCTCAAATTGTATCCTTGTACCCGTTGAGGAAGACTTTGTCTTTAACCCCTCCGGGTTAGATAAAATAAAGTTACCAGTGACTTACGGAAGGCGATGGTGTCAGCTAATCCACCTCCACTGAAGAGTTAACCTTTCTCCAGCATCAGAAACAGTTATTTATATTAGAAGCTGGCTGCATTGTTAGCGCATCGGATAAAAAACTTGCGCCTTTTTACGTTCTGAGTTCAAATTCTGCTTAGGTCGACCTTGTCTTTCATCCTTTCGGGTTGATAGAACAAATACCAGTCAGGTACTGGAATCAATGTATTCGGTTAGTCCCATCCCCTCTCTAAAATTTTAGGGTTTGTGCCTATTGTAGAAAGGACGACTACTACAAATAATAATAATAATGTTGTTGCTGATACCACTAGTATTATCATTGTTGTGGTTTTATTTATCTGGATGTGCTTCTGCTTGCTTCATGAATTCTGGATTAACTGCCAAACACCCGAAGAAAAACATTTGTTGACGACCCCTTTCAGATAATCAGTCACGAATACTTTAGACGTCTTTCCATACAAGGAAGCATAAACGGTCTGTTAGTTTTGGAAATTTTTGAACAAAATATTTTGTGTACATTTTCAACTTTAGATGGCTGCTTGCTGGAAAGACAACACTGTGAATGAACGCAGCAGCAGTAGAAGCAGGGAAACCAAAACAAGGAGAAACAAATTAAATCGCACACAACAGGACGTACACACTTCACATGAAAAACAATGATTACAAATAATATTAATTCGAAAAATTCGAACGTTGCTGTTAGCAACGACAATAAGCGTACGTGAACGCTTTAACAAATGAAGAAAAGGAAATCTCAGTTGAGAGTCAAAGATGGATATATCAGTTTTCCTTTCGTTAGCGCCACAACTGTCAGAGAGAGAGAGAGAGAGGATGACTATGAATTACCTGGGTGTGAAAAAACTGTACTTAGCAGAGTCATGTGATTAGGGAAGGCGAGTCGCTATTAGGGGCTTTTATTTAAGAACGAGAGAGAAGAGAGATCACGTATTTGTGTACCAGCAAGGACTGAATACGTTTTCTTTTGACTTCAAGTGAACAATTTGTGGTAGCCCTGACATGCATGGAGCGACATCTCTTTCGATCGAGGGTAGTGCATAGCATAGAAGACTCTAGGTCTATATTTTGAAAGCTGTGGACTCGGTGAGAAAGCAGATTAAGCTGGTGCATCATACACTGAGTTATAAGCTAGCAGCGTAATATATGGGACTTCGAATTACGAGGGTAACGTTGAAAGGTGTTGGCAATGACGTTGGTTCCTGGATCGTTGTGACTTCTGATGCACAGAACGGAGCAGGTGACGAATGCCGAGGTAACTAAGAATGGTATAAAATCGGTGGGGGTCTCAATGATTATGTAAGTCCGGATTATCCTGAAGACAACAGAAGTATTTTAGATATGTGGGGGTGAGGTGGGGGATCGAAAGGCGTAAAAGTTTCAGGAAATAAAATTCGAAATTATCTACAGAACTCTATATATTAATGTTTGATATTGGTACAAGGGCGGTGATTCGTAGCAAAGAATTAGTCAATTCCACAAATACTCATTTATTCATTAATGTTTATTTATTGACTTGGGGGAGGGTGTGTTTCAAACACTGATTTATAGTCATACATCAGAATCATTGCTCACTGTATTGCTGGCATGCTATATTAAATTAATTTTGATTTAAATTTCAAGGTTATCTTCCTTTCCTTTCTCGACTAGAATGAATCATCGAAGTAATAACACTGATATTTTCTGTTCATTACGTCTGTAATTGCAATTAAAACATTTTTTGGCTCACTATAGTATCTCAGAACCGACTTTAGTGATTACTGCAAAGGGGAGACGAAACGGCTGAGGAGATAAGGTATCCGATTAATGACTCGAGGCACATAAGGTCAATCTGCAGCTAAATCGTATTCTTATTTCTTTATTGCCCACAAGGGGCTAAACACAGAGGGGACAAACAAGGACAGACAAAGGGATTAAGTCGATTACATCGAACCCAGTGCGTAACTGGTACTTATTTAATCAACCCCAAAAGGATGAAAGGCTAAGTCGACCTCGGCGGAATTTGAACTCAGAACGTAGCGGCGTGCTAACGTTTCTGCCAGCTCGCCTAGAATACTAAATCGTATTCTAAGACTGAATTTAATTGCCTAACTTTTGAGCGACAGGTTCTACCAAATAACCTGGGGAATGTTATTTGGTACTTAGTCCGGTATTATCTGGTCTTATGCAATTTCAACAGCATGGAACTATAAACATATATCAGGCATCTTCTCCACTGTTGTGTCTGCTATTCCATTGCGTTACATAAGCTCTAAGATGTTCATTTATTTCGTTATTGCATTTCTTTTCTGCTCAACAGAATAATATTGACTTCAGTAACGTTTCTTGTGTTTTTTTTATGCTTTGCCCTTCTCACATTCATCATCAGTTGATTCAGCATCTGCAACAAGTGTCTTCAAATAGAATTTCTATTTAAATATATCACTATACTACATAAATCATCAAGTCTAAAGTAATAACTCACTCACCTTATTCTTCTTCCTCCCACTCTTCCCCTCTCTCTCCCCTCCATTTCTTTTGCTTTCTCTCTCATGCACAGACATGACAAACTCACATACATTACTGCATTGTTACTTTACAAGGCAGTCATCTTTATTACATAAATGTGATGTAAAAAAATCGATGAAACAATGTATCATCTAATTTTGAATAATTGCTGGGAAAATAAACGGATTAGTAATGTCTTCTTTTTTTGGGGAGACAATTCATATTAGTTTTAGTCTCACCTAAACAAGCTAGAATCTTTTCCAAGCCATTTCCGTTCAAAGATTTCCATTGAGAGAATTGCGCTCCACACGTTTTGGTAGTTAAATAGAAGAAATTCCATATCTTTTCCTTTTCTATTGCGTTGGTATGCAAATAACAAGAGCGCTGTCAGCTCTGTTTTGTGTATAACATCTATGAGTAAAAAATACTGAACTACTATCCACTTGGGAATACTTCCGTGCGATGAAAAATTGAATTTTCTGCAAAGCAAGAATAATAGCAGTTGAAAATATATGCCAGCCACTGTACAATATTCTATATTTACTTTTACTACTTTGCCAAATATGATGAAGGCAATACTTAACTAAAGAGACCGTAATAATACTGAAAATTTATTGAAGTTGTCTCCCTTACTTGCTAAAAATGATCGAATTCATATCTCTTTTACGTCACCGAATAATGATTTCTAGTTAGCTTGTTAACACTCCATGAATTAAATGGAGTACAATTAACTTATCTAAATTAAGATAACATTTAATTAATCCACTCACGACAACTTCGTTTACTTGATATTTTCTATTTATACTTAAATGATTGATTTTTGCTTCTAAACAATGGCAGAGTGTATTCAATCAATGGTACCTATTTATCGATCGCAGTGGAATGAAAAACAGCAACCACTTTGATAACATAGTAAAACTAGACGTTGCAAAGCTTTCAGTTGGACGTCCTGCCCAATACTGCCAACTCATCCATCACGTTACTAACTCAACATTTCATTTCATAAATAACCATTAGACAGGACAAACAGAACAACATAGTTAATTAGATTCGGCCTGAAATAGCAATCTTCATCGGTTCACTGGTGGTTTACGTTTTAGGTATTAGCAACCTAACAATGATCGCCGCAGCTAAAATTAGTTGGCTCAGTGTGTGTGTTTTTTGAATATGGCATAGCGTTGAACTGTTGACATTAGCATAAGTACAGACGCTCATCGAGTTTTAACTCGAACAGGAATAGCCGTGTGGCTAACACGTTTGTCGTGC
>NC_142931.1:15058079-15083079 GCF_046866305.1 Octopus bimaculoides | reverse complement strand
AAAAAGTGTGGTGTGTTAGTCTTGAAGAGAGGCAAAATTAAATGAGTGGATGGGATAGCGATACCGTGGGGGAGGTTATGAAGCAGATAGAAGAGACGGGGTATAAATACTTAGGGATATTGGAAATGGATAAATTGATGGAGACAGAATGAGAGAAAAATTTAAGGTGGAGTACTTGCGCTGACTGAGACTGATCCTTAGGTCAAAATTAAACGGACGGAATAAGATTGAAGCTATCAACACCTGAGCGGTTTCATTCCTTAAATATGGAGCCGGGATAATCGCATGGACAGTAGACGAACTAAACAGCTTAGATGGAAAGACAAGGAAGTTGCTGACTAGATATGGGATGCTCCAACCAAAAAGTGACACAGACAGACCGTAGGTACCAAGAAAAAGTGGGGGGAAAAGGACTGATTGGATGTCAACACAGCATTATAGCAAAAGAAAACAACATAGAATGGTATGTAAAAATGCCACAGGACCACTATTATTGGAAGTAAGCAGGTCAGGCTTGTGTAGGATGGAAGATTGCAAATATAAAGCACTGTACAAGCACTTGAGAATGAATGAAACTGAAAATAAAGAAAATAAAGAAAAGAATGCATGGACAATTTCATAGGGCTGATGAAAATAAGACAGACAAAGAAAACAGATGGCTATGGATGACTAAATGTGATTTAAAACCGGAAACGGAGGGTCTAATCTGTGCTGCTCAAGAGCAAGCATTAAGAACCAATTACATCAAATACAGAATAGACAACACATCAGAAAGTGATAAGTGCAGAATTTGTGGATAAAATGGTGAAACCGTATGGCATATTACCAGTCAATGTACACCACTAGCCCAGAACGAATATTAGAAACGTTATGACAACATAGCAAGGATTGTCCATTGGACACGTAGCCACAAGTATGGACCTGACAGAGCAAAAAATTGGTACGAACATAACCCCGAAGGCATCATCGAAAATGATAATGCAAAGATCCTATGGGATTTTACGATTCAGTGCGACCATGAGATGGAAAATAGGAAACCAGACAGTGTTAATTGAAAAAGAAAGCAAACGATGCTGGATCATAGATATAGCCTGCCCAGCTGACAACAAGGTATGCGATAAGGAAGAAAGAAAAGTCGATATATATGACAGGTTAGCTTGGGAAGTTAAGCAGTTGGGGCCACTGAAAAAGGTGGTAGTAGTAGTACCAATAATTGTCGGAGCCCTGGGAACGGTGAATAAAATTCTTGAAAAGTACATGGAACAAATGGCGGCTGCAATAAGGGTGGAGCACATGCAGAAAACAGCACTGCTTGGAACCGCTCGAATACTCTGGGTGGTGCTCGAAAAATAAGGGGTGTTCCCTTAGTTCACTGGTAGTGAACAGCTGACATCGTAGTACATCTCCAGTGTGAGACGCTGTGCAAAGACAATAATAATAATAATAATAATAATAATAATAATAATAATAATAATAATAATAATAACAATGTGGAAACTAATGTCAGGTGTTTTGGCCGGTGAGCTATATAGATACTTGGAAAAAGTGGGCTGCTACCCACTGAACAGAAAGGGTACCGCAAAAGGAGCCGGGGAACGAAGGATCAGCTTTTAATTGATAATCTATTTATTAGGAACTGCAAGAGGAGACAAACAAACTTGAGGATGACATGGGTTGACAATCGTAAAGCATACGATATGATACCACACTCCTGGATAATAAGAACAATGGAAATGCATGGAGTAGCAGAGACTATGAGAAGCCTTATTTGGGATAGCATGAAATACTGGAGGACGGAGTTGACAGCAGGGAAGCAAGTATTAGGAGAGGTGAAAATCAAGAGAGGAATCTTCCGAGGGGAAAAGTGTGTTCCTACTGATATTCGTGCTGAGAATGATCCACTTGAGTGAAATACTACAGAAAACAAAGTTGGGATAAGATCTGGGAAGAGGTAATGGAAAACTGAACCACTTGCTATTCATGGACGACCTGGAGCTATTAGGTAGAACTGGACAACCTAGTCCGGATTTGCTCAAGTGATATTAAGATGAACTCTCAAAATGTGCTACGATGGTGACGAGACGAGGAAAGTTTTCAGGGCAGAAGGCATATGATTGCCAAGTGGTGAAATGATGAAGGCAATTCAACCTCAGTACAACTACAAATACATGGGAATACTTGAGACAGATAGAATCAAACACAACGACATGAAGGTAAAGACAAAAAGAGAGTACCTGTGACGAGTGAGAAAAATATTGACTTCAAAGCTGACTGCCAGAAACATAATTTCGGCAATAAACTCGCATGCAGTCACAGTAGTTCGGTATGGCGCTGGAATATTGAAGTGGACAGAGTAGGAAGCAAAGGAGATGGACAGAAAGTCAAGAAAGCTCCTAACGATGCATGGAGCCCATCATCCACGTGCAGACACTGATCTCCTGTACACGAAGAGAGCAAATGGAGGAAGGGGACAGATGAGTGTGGAAGATTTCGTGCGTATCGAACTCGAGAGCTTAATGAAATACCTGGCCCAAAGAAAGGAGACCTTGCTAGTGACAGCTAGGAACGAGGGAGTATTGAGAGCAGAGAAAATAAGGGAAAACAACGGAAGAAGTACAAAAAGGACATGAAGAAGAATTTCGCAGGAAGGGACTATACAATCAATTCCATATAACCACAACAGAAGTTGGAAAAATAGGTGGGATTGGTTGAAGAAAGGGACACTAAAAAAGGAGACCGAGGGCACTATACTGACAACGCAGGACCAAGCTCTGGCCACGAACTGGAGGGTCAACCTTAGGAATGAGTAAGTGTCTCCGCTGTGCCGCATTTGCAATAGAGTGGATGAAATCATTGCTCATATCACGACCGAATTCCTAGACTTACTCAAAACCACTACGTTGTGGCGACACGACCAGGTTATGAAGCTGCTACATTGGAAACTGTGCGAAAAGTGGGGGCTAGAGAGAGGCAAGACGTGGTATGAGCACAAATCGCAGAGAGTGGTGGAGTCGGAAACTAGGAAAATCCTCTGGGATTTCCCAATCCAAACAGATCAGGTGCTAGACCATAACAGACTGGACCATAACAGACTGGACCTAGGATATGACTCCCGCCCTGTCTCCTCTTAATCAACACACCGAATTCTCATTCTCGTTCGGGTGGTTCAAATGATCCATCAACCCTTCGTTGGTGATTTGAAGAACCAAGAATCTCAAGACTATCAAAGACTACATCGGATAGTAAGTTAAAATGGTTAATTTACTCCCTCCCATTTACTTAAATCATCCAGTTCAACCACTTAGTTGTTTTATTATTTTATACAATCTGTGTGAAATAATAATTTCCTCCTTCTCGTGTCACCGGCTATCTCTCTTCTAAACACCTCATCAGGTCTTTTGCTTTTAAATTTAAATTCTAATCTAAACCCTTCTCTCCATTCATCTCCCTCATTCACTTAAACGTCAGTTTCTGTTCTGACTTAAACATATCACCAAAACAAACAACAATAATTACAACACATTTACAATTTGCTGACTGTCGAAGCAACCACTAAAATCTCTTGAATCTCTATTCAGTGAACAACAGATAAAAAAGAAAAAACGTCCAACTTTCATCAAAATTTTACTTCAAATAATAAAAGAATCCTCTAATTCCCTCTGCTAATAAATCTCACGCTCCATTTTTCACACATTCCAATCAACTTGATTGACGGACCAGGTTTATTTTATTTTATTATATTTATTATATTTATTTTTACTTCAAACTAATCCATCAGATTATGGAAGCGCCGCAGTGTCAGAATCCGTCGCCCACTGTCATAAATCTGTTGCACTCTCTCACTTTCTCCCTCTCGTTTCTCTTTCTTTTGTCTCTCACATTTACTTTCACTTTCACTTAAGATCGCCGAGGACTTCTTGTTTCAATAACTCCCACCCACAAAGAAAATAATTGTTTTCTGTATAAGAATAAAGTATGAAATTCACAGTTTGCAAGGTAATGGAAAAATTGCGATATGCAAGTCTTTGCTCATCGCATTAATAACGATTTAACTAAAACTGAAACGGTTCCAAACGAATATAGATTGATCGCATTGAAAGTTGATTGAGTTTTGGTGGCTATAAATTCTTTTATCCAAGTGGAGGCGCAATGGCCCAGTGGTTAGGGCAGCGGACTCGCGGTCATAGGATCGCGGTTTCGATTCCCAGACCGGGCATTGTGAGTGTTTATTGAGCGAAAACACCTAAAGCTCCACGAGGCTCCGGCAGGGGATGGTGGCGAACCCTGCTCTACTCTTTCACCACAACTTTCTCTCACTCTTACTTCCTGTTTCTATTGTGCCTGTAATTCAAAGGGTCAGCTTTGTCACGTTGAATATCCCCGAGAACTACGTTAAGGGTACACGTGTCAGTGGAGTGCTCAACCACTTGCACGTTAATTTCACGAGCAGGCTGTTCCGTTGATCGGATTAACTGGAACCCTCGACGTCGTAAGCGACGGAGTGCCAACAACAAATTCTTTTATCCAGACTCAAGGTCAATTTTTTACTGCATGGCTGATTGAAAATAGTTGAAGTATATTTATTTATCGATCATGAGAAAATAAAAGCCAAACTGTTTCCAAACAGATTTAAACTTAGAAATCAAAAAGTACAATTTCAGTATTTCTACCGCTATTCTCCTGACATAATGCACTGCATTGTAATTTTAGTTATCCACACTACTATTCTGCCATTCCACAGAGTCTGATACTCAGCACCTTCCGTTTTCCACATTCTGCTATTCTTCATACATAGTTTAGTATTCTACAATCTCTCTCCTCTACACCACTATTCCGTTACTCCTGATCCTTAGAATCGTATTCTATAATCTCACATCTATACCGTAATTCTGCTATTCTCGATCTATAATTTAGTACTGTACAATCTCAGCTTTCAATACCACTATTCCGTAATTCTCGATTGTTTTAAAATCTACACTGTTATTCCTCTATTCTGCTATTCTCAAAGCCGTAGTTTAATGTTCTACAATATTAGTTATCTAGACAGTCATTCTTGATGCAGTAATTCATTTTTTTTTTATTAGGCAAAGAATTTGAATACCACCCACCCCACAGACGGACGGACGGAAACGGATTTTGTAAAGCTTTTAGCGCAGTGTTCCACCGTTTATACTAAATTCGAGTCAAAGACGGAGCCTATACGCAGTCACTGAAACCGCTAAAAACGCTAACCAAATCTTAGCCTACAATTAAAAAAAAAGAAAGATGAACATAGGTGCGGGAGTGGCTGTGTGGTAAGTAGCTTGCTTACCAACCACATGGTTCCGGGTTCAGTCTCACTGCGTTGCACCTTGGGCAAATGTCTTCTATAGCCTCGGGCCGACCAAGGCCTTGTGAGTGGATTTGATAGACGGAAACTGAAAGAAGCCCGTCGTATACATGTATATATATATATATATATATATATATATATATATATATATACGTGTGTGTGTATGTTTGTGTTTGTCCCCACCATCGCTTGACAACCGATGATGGTGTGTTTACGTCCCCGTAACTTAGTGGTTCGGCAAAAAGAGACCGATAGAATAAGTACTAGGCTTACAAAGAATAAGTCCTGGGGGTCGATTTGCTCGACTAAAGGCGGTGCTCCAGCATGGCCGCAGTCAAATGACTGAAACAAGTAAAAGAGTAAAAGAGTATAGATATCACAATACTAAAAATGTCTAAAACTAAGAATATTGTCACGGTTGGAACGCCTTTTTTTTAATATCTGTTCCATTGGAACTTCTTGGGGCTAAAACTCGCCTTTGATGCTGTTTAAATAAGTGCTAAACAAATTTATCCTGACAGGCCACTGAGTGGAGACTGGTATTTATTTTAGCCCTCACCCTGGATGTATAAAAAGCGAAGTGGACGCTGGCTGGATTTAAAATCGTGTTTAAAGAACGTGTTTTTAAATTCTACAATGCATTCAGTCTGGCATTCAAATGTATTACATATATCACGTGATCACGTAATCGACGACCAGACGACCAGATGTTGTTATACATCGCCGGTCACAATGCACTTCGCATTGCTGTAGCTTTCGGATAATGCCACCCCGCTCTCTAGGAAAGCAGGTTGACAAATCCACCCCTTGGTCGGAAGGCTATTCTGTCGCAGGGTGGTGACCCGTTTACAGCTGAGTAGACTGGAGCAACATGAAATGAAGTGGTTTGCTCAAGAACACAACGCACTGCTCCGTTCGGAAATTGAGCCCACAATCCGACGATCGTGAACACCTAGGCCACGCGATTTCACATGTTACGTATATAAACTTAGCTTTCTGTCCCTTTTTTTTTATATAATAGGCACAGGAATGGCTGTGTAGTAAGAAGCTTGCATCCCAACCACATGGTTCTGGGTTCAGTCCCACTGCGTGGCACCTTGGGTAAGTGTCTTTTAGCCTTGTGAGTAGATTTGGTAGACGGAAACTGAAAGAAGCCCGTCGTGTATATATATATATATATATATATATATATATATATATATATATATATATATATATATATATATATATATATATATATATATATATATAAGTCGCAGTGAAGATATTTAAACCTCTTATGGAGATATTTATCCAAGATACATCGGTTTAATATATTAAATTTTGAAGAGATAATTTTTCAATGAATATATTATATAGAATATCGTAAGATTTCAAATATTTTTATCGAGTTAGAAAACAGAGAGATCTAATGGATCTGTTTACTGTGTGCATTCCAAAAGTATCCTAATGTAATCCTTTTTGTCGGCTGCACACACTGATGATTTTTCATATTAGATATTTAAGACGCAAAGTTATATATATATATATGCTCTGTAATTTTAATTTTGTTTGTGAAATGAAATAATTGTTGGTGAATATGTTAATTAATAAATTAATTTGTATTCATTAGATCTCTCTCTCTCTCTCTCTCTCTCTCTATATATATATATATATATATATATATATATATATATATATATATATATATATACATATATATGACTGGGTTAATCGATTACACTGACTCCTGTACTTGATTGGTACTTTCTTTTGCTGACCACATCGAGATATGAACTTAGAATGCAAAGCACCGGAACGAGTTTCACAAAGCATTTTCCCGCCACTCTAACTATTCTGCCCAACCACTGCCCTAAATTGTTCGTAATTTAGGCCAACGGTTTTGTGGATAAGGCATAATTTGATTACATCCACCCAATACTTGATTGATACTGTATTTTATAGAATCCGACAGTGTTAATGGGGAAGAATTGTTCTTAGCGGTGTTTGAGCTCAGAACATAACGATCCAGAACAAATACCTCAATGAATTTTATCCGATGCGCTAACGATTCTGCCAACGTAAAATTTTTCAAAATATTAGTTATTTCAAATTTTAGAACCAGATCATGAATTTTAGTGGGAGAGGTTAGTCGATTCATTCTACCTCAGAACTAAACTGGTACTTTGTTTTATCGACCCCAGAAGTATGAAAGGCAAAGTCGACTTCGGTAGAATTTGCGGTCAGAATGTAAAGAACTGGAAGAAAGGCCAACAGACATTTTTTCGACACGTTAACACCTGTTCACCGCTTTCTTCACAATAATAATCATTTCAAATTTTGGCACAAGGTCATCAGTTTTAGTGGGGGAGGGGAGATAAGTGAATTATATCGACCCCAGTGTTCAACTGGTACTTATTTTATTGACCCTGAAGGGATGAAAGGTAATGTGAATCTTGGTTGAAATTGAACTCAGAAGTAACATAGTACCAAGACATTTTGTCACATGCTTGATATTTCCCTTGTAGCCCACATGCAAATAACCACACACCGTATAAAACAAAAGAAACGGCTTTTTTTTAAAAACAAAGAATCGAAAACGCGCGACTGACTCGAATTGCAAGGAGCTTACCTCATGTTGTACTAACACACACTGGCGTTAGGTTTTGGTTTATTTTGCTTAGATACAAAGGAAAAGAGAATTGGGAAATTGTGATGTTCATGTTTTTCTTCAATAGTAATAAGAACATGAATGAAATAATTCTTCAATCGAAGACAGAAACTGAAACGACTCAGGTTGCCGTTTGTTTTATGGCGCTCACCACATAAAAAAAAAATAAAGATTTTTAACGTTTCATTTGTACGTGGTGAGAAATCAAACTAAAATTTGAATACTTTTAAATTTAAATTTTTAATTCTTTTCTTTTTTATTCCAAAAGGTGAAAATAGTTGAACGTTAGTTGGCATCGATTGGTGATCTTAGGCTGCTCTTAGATTCAGTCTCTTGGTTTGTTTTTAATCGTGTCTTGGTTGGCTATTTCAGGCAGGTTTCGTCGACAACGAACAAATACATATTTCATGCTCGTCTGTCACGAAACCCGTCAAAATAGCTTACCGTTGTCGTGCGCAGATTCAGTTGGTATTTTCTATTGTCAGCCGTTCGTGTCCTTGGTGTGCACACACATTTGGTCCGTCTGTTGTTGCGAACGATCAAATCATAAAGGAGAAATTTCTTCGGTATCATTTGCCAGTATGAACTGTTCTTGTTGAAGGAATTATATTTTTGATCTCACTGAACGTTGCTGCGTGTAATATAGGAAGCAATCATTATTTAAAGACTATTCCAAAGATACTATTCGATCGTGCAAATAATTGTTTCTATAAACTAAGCAGTATTTTATGGGTGTCTACATAAGAGATGGTCAACTTACACTGAAGGAAGGCTAAAGTTTTCGGAAGAATTTATAGGTCTTTACTAAGCCTTTATTCCAATGCTTTTTTGAAACTGATGTACGATAAGACTGAAGACCATGTTAAACATTAGAAAAGACTAAGAAAAATAACTATTCTAACAGAATATAAACTCAATTATATAGTTATTGTTGAAATATTTCTGTATAAAAAAATCAAGAGCTATACCCACTGCTGGACTAACGACTTCTATGTGTAATTACTCCGATAATAATTAAAAGAATAATTATTTTTCATCTAACGGAATTTAAACTCAGTTCTGTATTAATTATTGAAATATATATATAAAAAAAATCAAGAACTATACCCAATGCTGGGACCTGAAATCACTGACGTACAATACTTTCAATTATAATTAATCTTTTAAACAAATAAACCGGACTGACCTTAACAAATCTGGTTTCTGTTACTACTTCTATTAACCAAAAACCTGTACATGTAGTTTTTGCTTTTCATTATTATCCCTAAACGCTTTCATTTCTATCGATACTTTTTCATACTGCCATGAATCTATTTTTACCACCTTGCATAAAGTAATCGTTTTTTTTATTCAGCATGTAACTAGTTTTGTTGTTGTTGTCGGTGGTGGTTTTGTGTGTGTTTGTGTGTGCTTATGTGCTTATCTGCCTGTGTGAGTGTGTGGTTGCAGCTTTTGTTGAGTATGGAAGTTTGTTGTCGGATATTTAACTGATTCTGATGTCGTGCGTATAACTGTCTTGTATTGTGTTACGTTACTATTTTTACCACGTGTTTGCAACTACTTTTGTGAGATTGGCTGATTTTCCTGTAAATGCAGCTATTTCTGATTTCCGAATATGAAGTTATGTTTTTGTTGCGCACCTAGTTATTTTCGTTGAGACAGTATCGATCTATTACAGCGGCCAATTTTAACGGGGTAGATAAAATTGTATCGATTTCAACAGTCTATACTGGGCCGAACAGGAATTAATCGAAGTTAACAACTGCCCATACAGTGAAGGTCAGACTGTTTCTGCCTAATGCAGCAGTTGGTTATAACAATCCATAATAGTGTGCAGCATTGAAGTGTTCTGTATAGCAACAGACTACATCAATCCATAACGGTGCAGTGAGGCGGGATTGATCTCAGACTACACAACTCCTGACAAAAATTCGTACAAATGTATGACCATGGTACCGCTTAGTATTACACATGGAGCACAGCAGTACTTACAGTCATCATCGTTATACTTTACTGTACAACAATAAAAAATTTGGTTAATTCATTAAGTGTCTCTTCCTCATACACGTCCGTCGTCCGGGATCAAACAGCAGAGGATTCTTTCAATAGTAAACCCACGAAAATTTTCGGAAAACCTGAAATGAAAATAAACAAAAATATAATATTTGAAAATACCAAGTCATGAACTCATTGCATGAGCAGAATGCATTAAAAAGTAATACATAGTAATATATGGTTATATGGTTTAATAAAACACACACACTCACATATACATACATAACACACACACACATATATATTACTTATTAAATTTTTCTATATGTGATTGTGGATTTTCATGGATGAATTCAATAATTGTGGTTTTTTTTCTCTAAATTATATATTATATATTGTGAAATTCAAATTAATTTAAATTTTGATAAATTAAATTAAACTGAAGATCCCCTGTAAATTTGGATTTTTATCCCTAATATTATTATCATAATTATATTATATATATATATATATACATGTATACATACGTATATGCTCATACTTACATCTATTATATATATATATATATATACATATACATACATACATACCTATATATATATATATATATATATATATATATATATAAATATATATACACATATGTGAGCACAGGACGTCACGAAACGTGTACAACAAAAAAGTGCGAAGCACGAGTACATGGAACATGAACTATTCTTTCGAACAAAGAAAGACACAAATGGAAAAGAGCGAGGCTTAGTGGGTACGGCATTTGGCTCACGATCGTAAGGTCGTGAGTTCAGTTCCCGGCGAAGCGTTGTGTCCTTGAGCAAGACACTTTATATCACGATGCTCCAGTCCACTCAGCTGGCAAAAATGAGTAGTACCTGTATGTTAAAGGGCGAACCTTGTCACACCCTGTGTCACGCTGAATCTCCCTGAGAACTACGTTAACTTGGACGTTAATTTCACGAGCAAGCTGTTCCGTTGATCGTATCAGCTGGGACCCTCGTCGTCGTAACCGACGAAGTGCTCTTATGTGTGTATATATATATATATATATATATATATATATATATATATATATATATATATATATATATATATATACTATTAATAAATATATATATATATATATTTATTAATAGTAATGGTATGGCAACAAAAGAACGAATGAGACCTCGATATTATGTAAATAGAGGAATTTATCTGTAATATAATATGTGACAGTTATTCGGTTGCCATAATAAAACTCCGAGTTTCGGATGTCGGGACGGAAATCTGCTCTGACATCTCGTCAGATATTATAGCATTCTTTGATTGTTTTAATAACTGACTAGATGCCGGACCATATTTCCGCCCCCACATCTGAAACTCGGAGTTTTATTATCGCAACCGAATAATTGTCACATATAATTTTTATATATATATATATATATATATATGTATATAAATATATATATATATGTATATAAATATATATATATATATATGTTTGTATATATATACTTATAAATGGAAATATGTACACATATGTATATACATGTATGCACACACACACATATATACGTATCCTTATATAAAATGTGTGTTTGTATCTATACATGTGTACTATGTATATGTATTTATACATATATATATATATATGTTTGTATACATATATATATAGGTATATGCATGCATATGTATAGCTATGTATATGGATATATACTCACTTAAGTATATATATATATACGTATGTATATGCGTATACCTTGTAGATATGTAGACGTGCACACGCGCGCATATACATACACTCGCATATACATACACTCGCATACTTACATACATATAGATACATATATGCATACTCAAAAATACACACTCATGAATATCTGTGTATTGACACTGCTGCATAATCGCCATGTACTTTATACATTGACTGTAGATGGAGACTGAAGTCTCAGAACCTGTGTATCTTCAAATTATAGAAATACTTGATAAATATATCAACACATCAATATGACACTCTTCATCATAGCGTACAACGAAAACCAGCTTCCACACATTCATAATACGCTATATACGCAAAAATCGTTTAGAGTTAGCATTGAAAAGTTTTGAAACTAGGACAGAAGTTAGCGTCAATAGTTCCGTGCAGAATAAATGAAAAGCAAATATTTGTATGAAATGTTGCTCTTAGCAATAATGCTTTCAAAGTGTACTGAAGTGGTCGAAACACGATGGAATGAGACACATTTTCTGAGTTAAGCAGAAGAAATCAAGCATGAAATGAAAGACCGATCATTTTGGCGATGTAACTGATTTTTAATACGCCTGGTTGGTCAATAAATAAGTCTAGATTCTTAGACGTGGCATCAACTTTCTTTAGATGAATTTATTCAAACAGAACGAGGCTAGATATTGTCACATGACTACTTTTAGAGCTGTCACTTATTTTGAATTCTCTTATGTCCACATTTTCTTTTACTTACTAATATAGCTTGCGTTAATAAGGAATCACATTATTTCGAATGAGATTAAGCGAACTGGATGCTCATATATATATATATATATATATATATATATATATATATATATATATATATATGCGTGTGTGTATATATGTGTGTGTGTAATTATAATATATTCACAAATATATGAAAAATGTTTCATTTATATTTCCAAACCATAATGTAAATTATATACTCATGCATGCATATTTTCCATCCACACACGCACACACACACATACACAGAGGCACACATACAAATATACGTTACGTAAAGTTATACAAGTATGCATGTACATGCATATACATATATAAGCACACACACACACACACACACACACACACACACACACACACACACACACACACACACACACACACACACATATCAATAATATGCTGCTCGTTCAGTAAATCTTAACCTTCTTGTGTGGATTTTACACACGCCTTGATTGCAAGTCCATTTCTATCACTCAAACCTCATTCGATGTTAGACAGACTTTCTGATTTGATAATTATTTTCGACACTTAAGTTACACTCACATATATTTATAACATATACATGTATTTATATATAACTACACACACGCATTTAATAGGCATACACACACACATATCTTTTTCTACTCTCGGCACAAGGCCCGAAATTTTGGGGGAGGGGACCAGTCGATTAGCTCGACCCCTGTACGCAACTGGTACTTAATTTATCGACTCCGAAAGGATGAAAGACAAAGCTGACCTCGCTGGAATTTGAACTGAAAACGTAGACAGACGAAATACCGTTAAGCATTTCGCTCGGCGTGCCAATGTTTCTGCCAGCTCGGCCTATATCTATCTATCTATCTTAATATTTAGCAGAAAAAAGAGAATGACCCGAGGACTGAGATTTACATGCGTTGGTGCTTAGTAAACTAGTCACACACATATATTTATATATATATATATATATATATATATATATATATATATATATATATATATATGTATATATTTATGGGTTCATCTTTGTGTCTGTGTCTGGCCCCCTCACCATCGCTTGACAACCGATGTTGGTGTGTTTGCGTCCCCGTAACCTAGTGGTTCGGCAAAAGTACCAGGCTTACAAAGAATAAGTCCTGGGGTCGATTTCCTCGACTAAAAGGTGGTGCTCCAGCATGACCGAAGTCAAATGGCTGAAATATAAATAAAAGTATAAAAGAATGAACTCATATTTTGAGCTCCATTTTTCCTCTCTGCATTAATATACATACATACATATATATATTATATATATATATATATATATATACATATATATATATATATATACATAAATATATATATATATATATATACATATATATATATATATATGGTGGTTTATATGCGTATATGTCTCTGTGTATAAATATACTCGTATGTATTTGATGTTCTTTGTATACTTCACTCGGTCGCTATTTATAATCATATTTTAATTACATGAGATGTATATTCATACACGAGTAAAAGACTTCAATCAGCGTTTCCTGGATATTTACGAGACACTATTTTCCCTTTATGTTACAGTTGGTTTTCTACAAAATGTTCATATTGCCTCTGTTACATTGGAAGTGTATATTTACTTGTTGTTACCTATTTACCTGTTGTTATCTATTGCGCGTGCGTTGTGTATGTGAGAATGTGTAATTGTGTGTAGCTATATATATATATATATATATATGTATGTTGGTATTGGTGTGTCTGTGTTTGTCCTCCCACCATTGCTTGACAATCGATGTTGGTGTGTTTGCGTCCCCGTAACTTAGCGTTTCAGCAAAAAGACCGATAGAATAAGTATTAAGCTTGCAAAGAATAAGTTCTGGGGTCGACTTGTTCGACTAAAGGCGGTGCTCCAGCAAGACCACAGTCGAGTGACTGAAACAAGTAAAAAAATAAAAGAACAATATATACATACATAGATATACAGATACATATATATATATATATATACACTCACACACACATATAAAGAAATAGCATAAAATGGAATTAACGACATTCTTTAAATAATGGATATCGTTAATTCCATTTTATGTCATTTGTCTATTTATACACACCCTACGGAAACTATGGAGTTCCTGATGTATATCCAGTAGCACGTGCATTTATCCTGGATGATGACATCAGTTAGCCAATGACTGTGGATGAGCTTTGTACAGCATTCTACAAATTTTTTTTTTCCGAATCTCACTTAGGTATATATGAAAGCATATATACACACAATATAAAGATAAAGGTTGCAAGGTAAGGTCTGCTGTCAAACTACTGCTGCAGGTTTGTCTGAATAAAAATGCCACAGACAAAAAAAAAAAAAAAAAATGGAATGAAATAAAATAAAATAAAAGAGGAGAGACGGTTAGCTGAAAGAGCCGGTAATCCCAACCGTGTCTACATCCAGTTATCAACAACAGCTTGTGCGGACGTATGTTACACGCATAGATCGGTGTTTTCAGCAGAAATAGCAGCACAATAAATGTAAAAAGAAGAGAAAAAGACACGTGTGTGTGTGTGTGTGTGTGTGTGTGTGTGTGTGTGTGTGTGTGTGTGTGTGTGTGTGTGCGTGTGTGTGTATAGTTCAGGACAATCAGTAAGTTATCATAATAGAACTCAGAGTTTCAAATGCCGGAGCTAATATCGAAGTATCATTCTTTTGTTGTCATCTTTTATTATCATTTTTTATTATATATATATATATATATATATATATATATATATATATATATTTATATATGTGTGTGTGTGTTTATATATTTTTGCATGCGTATATGTGTCTTAATGCATACATCTTTTTTTTTTTTTTTTACACATTTCGTTGTTAATAAATTCGCAGAATCTCCGACTTGCACATGTTCCATTCAATATATCCAGTATTATTAAACGATGAAACATTTTTGATTTCTGTTTCTTTTTATTTTCCCATCTTCTTTCCATTGCTTCCATCTGTCGATTCTAAAACTCAAACACAGCCAAAAACTCAGCCATTTATAAGCAAACTATCAGAGACGTTTCAGAACAAACCGATGTCGGCCATTATTCAAACTAGAATTACCAACATACCCACCCTACGAGAAAGAATTCATTGACTAGATCTGATATCTTTGCAATATTTTAGCAATATATCCACATTTCTGCTTCTTCTGTCATTATTTTCCTGCTTTTCAATAGTTCGAAATTAAAAAGATAAAGAAATAATATAAATAATAAAAGCGTAAAGTAAAAAGATTAAGAATGTATAACTAAATCATTTTTCACAACCTTAGCTCTGACATTTCCAATACTATCAACGCGGAAACTCATTTCACATTCTCGTTTACCTTTCTTCAACAAATAAAATTTCTCTCTCAGTATTTTTTTTTTCTAGTTTTTTCACTTTTCAAATTCTTCCTTTCAGTTTATTCTTTCATAAATTTGTAATATCGACTGATTCTGTCTGTTGGCCTCTTCATTCTTTCAACATTTTAAACCCTCCATTTTTTTCTCTGCACTTCAAATTATACACAATCTTTTGCATCCTTCAAAATAACGTCTTTCAACCGCCATTTCTTCATCTCTCTCTTTTTTTTTCTATATCCCATTGCTTCGATCAAACAATGTAGTTTTATGCAAACGCATCTTCCTTTCTCCTCCCTCCCCCACCCACCACATCGTTTTTATCTTCTCCATTTCTATATTTTCCTTCCACCCTTCCTCTCACTAATTATTCGATTGTCACCTTTGTCTTTCAATCTCTCTCATTTCCAGCACTTCTTATATTTTAAAAATCCTTCTTATATTTTCTACTTCATTCCATCAATATCCATTTTCTCTCCTCTCTAGCTTTCTCTATCTGTCGCATGTATTCTTCATTTATTTCTCTCTCTCTCTCTCTCTCTCTCTCCTTTCTCCCGTTTTCTCTCTCACTGTCTCATATCTGTTTGTCTCTTCTCTTTGTGTTTTTTTAACATTAATTTACTGTTTTTCTTTGAATCACTTCTTTTTCTATCAAGATTTCTTTCTCTTTTTCTTTCGTTATTCTATCTAATTCTTCCTCTCTGTCCTTCTCCTTATCTCTTACTAAATGCACTCTGTCGCTCCTCTCTTTTCAATATGCCCTCTATTTGAGAGACCGAATATGCTTTAATCTCTCTCTGTCTCTCTTTATCTCTGATTCACACACACACACACACATTCTCACACACTCTCACACACACACTCACACTCTCACTCTCACACACAAACACACGCACATAACAACAACAACAACACTTAATCTCTTTCATTCTCTCTGTGACTTGCTTTCCTTCCACACCTTATCATTTTTCTCTCCCTTCGCAAGCTCAGAGTTTTTTGATATTATTTTTCTTTCAAATCCATCTTGTGTTTTACCAGATTTCTTTTACTGCTGCAGTTGCTGATCTTGTCGCCATTTTTCTATTCTCTAAGGTTAATTATTTCCATGATTCCAATGCATTCCATTTCACCAATGTCTTTTAAACTTTACCCACTTGTAGACGGAATGGCGACTTCATTTTCAGATTTGCATTACACTCGTAAATACGCAAACTCTTGCACACGTGAGCTTCTACCTGCAAGAAATACCAGCCAAATCTCATTGAAATCATGTCCTATCGTCTAGAAACAAACAAACACGAATACGAACGATGTATCTCGAAGCAAAGAAAAGTATAAATAATGACGTGTAAATATTGGATTAAAAATCCTTTGGATAGAAAAAGACGAAGTCTACCCGTGGGACACGAAACCACATCTCTTGCAAACATGACAAACGTTCTACACTATTATTTATATAGCTGTCTTTGCTTCGAGATACATCGTTCGAAAACGGAATTATTTCACATTCTTTCAGTTTATAAATTCTTATTATGACGACAAAAACAAGACTATATTGGATAATGTGATGCTGTATATGGAAGTTGGACAATCACAAGCGGCATAGCTTTGCTTATAAGTCTGGAAGATCAGGTTGACCGACCTAGGGCTACTCAACAACAACGCTTTTAAGCTTCCTTCAAACAAAATGGCTGATTATGAAAAAAGAGGATTAATTTCTTCCTTAGTTTTTCGCGTTCAAACAGTTTCCACCGATAAACACACACATGAATACACAAATAGTAACTCTTATATAAAATATTTTACATACTAAAATATACTTTCACTTTCATATGTAAGTGTTATTATATTCTATCTTTATTTTGTTTCCGTCATTGAATTGCGGCCATGCTGGTGTACTGCCTCGGTATTTAATCAAACAAATCGCTCTCCAGCCAGCATTTATTTTATAAATCCGATACTTAATCTATCGATCTCACTGTCCGAACTGCTAACTTAAGGGATGTAAACAAACCAGCATAGGTGGTCAAGTGGTGGTGCAGTGGTGGACAAACACACGCACATACACACACGCACGCACACACGCAGAGAACAAACACAGACACGCACACGCATACACACACACACACACACGCTCACAGACACAGACACACACACAAATACACATATATATACAATGGGCTTTCACACAGTTTCCGTCTATCCAATTTATTCACAACGAATTTGTCGACCCGGAGCTATAGAAGAAGAAACTTGAGAGAAAGTTGTGGTGAAAGAGTACAGAAGGGTCCACCATCACTCCCTGCCGGAGGCCTCGTGGAGCTTTAGGTGTTTTCGCTCAATAAACATTAACAACGCCCGGTCTGGGAATCGAAACGGCGATTCTACGACCGCGAGTCCGCTGCCCTAACCACTGGACCATTGCGCCTCTACATCTAGTTCTATACACACTAATATATATGCAAATTGGCTCTCCAATTTGCTGATACTGTCATATCTATTGGACTCGTAAAGTAATTATATATAACTGCGAATTTCCCAGCGGACAGAAAGAAGTGTTGTCTCTGAAGAAGGATCTAATTCGAGGCGAAACACAAATCAGGTCAGCTGCACTCTTTCTCTTTGCAGAGAAATACTGTAAAATAAAGATTTGTTTACATGCGTCTGTTTATTAGTTTAGACTTATGTAGCTTCGGTTAACACTTGCATTATGCCAACACACACACACACACACACACACACACACATACACACGCGTTCACACACATATATGGGGGATTCTCGTCGACTTCAACGTATGAACATAAGTTTTTCGATAAACTTGATGACCTACTTATTGAAGTAGTATGCGATGTGGCTGAGTATTCCAGAAACATAGACTGACGAGCTGGGCCTTTGAATTACAAGTACAGTCCAATCCGCAGGCTTCTACACAGTCTTCATTCACAAAGGCATGAGGAGAACCTTGAATATGTTAAGGTCTCTTGCTAAAGATTCCACGCATCGGTATCGAACGACCACACTCATGCGTACATATATCGAAAAGGTTGACCTCAGTACTTATGTGTTTATTCTTAAGTCTGGTAGTTATTCTATCAATCTGTTTTGCCGAACTGCTAAATCAGAGGACATAAACAAACTAACACCAGTCATCAAGTGGTGTGGAAGGGGTGTCAAACACAGACACAGTGACACACACACACACACACACATACACACACACACACACACAAACTCACACACACAGAGACTCACTCACACACACAGAGACTCACTCACACACACCCAGACTCACACACACACACACACCCAGACTCACACACACACACACCCAGACTCACACACACACACACACAGACTCACACACACACACACAGACTCACACACACACACACAGACTCACACACACACACAGACTCACACACACACACACAGACACACACACACACACACAGACACACACACACACAGACTCACAAACACACACAGACACACACACACACACACAGACACACACACACACACAGACACACACACACACACACACACACAAACACACAGCCATCATACATGGTGGGCTTCCTCACAGATTCCGTCCGCCAAATTCATTCACGAGGCATTGGTCGGCCTGGGACAAGAGTAGAAGACACTTCCCCAGAGTACCGAGCAGTGAGACTGAATCCGAGATCTTGTAGTTGCAAAGCGAGTTTTTAACCACACAAACATGCCATGCACCTAAAATAATTTGTTCAATCGAAGTTCTTCCAATTGCTCCGTTGGAGAGTTATTTTCATTAACGCAAATGAAATTTCTTCACATTACCGAATTGATTAAAAATTGCATTGGCTCACCACGTCAAATATAGTGGCCTGAACTTAATTATACATTCGTGATGTACAAGGTAGTCTTGGGAAATTTTCCAACATCATTACATTAAATAGCCTAATGAATTAATTATTTTCACACGAAAGCTATATACATTCTAAATTGTTCTGTGTTCAGTGAGCTTTGTGTTGACTTCGTGCCGTTGACGAGACATTACAGGGCTGAAATATGCCAGCAGATGTAAAAATAGCCATCAAAGATCAGACTCAGAAATTTTGAATAATTTAAGGTTTTGTTAATCGCTCGTGTAGGAGTTTTCTCCCTTGATGCATTTGAGAGTAATTTTCATTACACTAATGAACTTTTCATTAGAGTTAACATATTAATTGATTAGTTTCGGTTAATCATGTAAGGTATGGTTATAGACAAATAACAAAATAATTTCTGAAATTACAAAACAACTAAATAATTTCTCATCAATTATTAAATATAAATGCGAAGAAATGTATAAAAACTATTTACTGGGGCATCAATAGATATATCTGTTTGGTGTTATCTACACACACACACACACACACACACACACACACACACACACACACACACACACACACACACACACACACACACACACACACACGCACACACACATACATTAAGCACCACACACACATTAAGCACCACACACACAAACTATGTAATCCATTCCATAACTGAGTCTGGCAACATATATTTTGTTTCGCAACAACGCTTTCATACATAGATATTTCAAATGTATTTTATATATACAAAACGAAAGCCGTCTTCATAAGCTCAAAGGGAATCCACATGGGGCTTAAAATGTATGAAGAAAAACAATTCATAAATAGTAATAAAGAAATATATACACAGATATAATACAGATAGATTTAAAAAAAGCTGCGGAATTCAATCTACTATTGATAGATGTAGGCTTGTAACAAAAGGTCAAACAACTGCAATACAATAAATATATATAAGTCCAAACAGTCACAAAAGAAGAACAAACGAAAATGAAAGTAAAAGTCCATTATATGCAACAAAAGCAGTATTAGATTAAAATAGCCCTCTATAAATCATACTCAATGTAAATACATTGGAATGGGATAAATTTTATTTCGGTATTCATTTGGAAATAGTATCTCCTATAGAAGCGATGCGTCTAAAAACAGAATATGCATATATCGGAAGGAAATAGAACCTGTCCTGGCAAAGGTAAATGGGGACATTAGAGGGTTCCGTATCACTCTGATAAATGCATATTCCGTTTTTAAACACTGCGCGTCTATTGGAAATGCAATCTCAGGACGAATTCTGCAGTATATTTTGCCGACCACAAAGTATTTATACTAGTTTCAAATTTTGGCACAATCTGTAAGTTCGGAGACGGGGATAGGTCTGTTACATCGACCCCGGTGCTCAACTGGTAGTTAATTTATTGACCACGAAAGGATGAAAGGCAAAGTTGACCTCGGCAGAATTTGAAACCAAAACGTAAAAGACAGCTGAAATATCACTAGCAATTTTGCCCGGCGTGCTCACGAGTCGGCCTGCACGCTGCCTTGCAAAGTGTATACATTAATTGCGGCTAATAATACCAATAAAAGCTAACAAAGGAGTCAAGAACACCCCAAGGAACTTATATAAAGTTGATCATTTGAAAGGATTATTTATGTTTAAGGTGATTCCTTTCCTTATGACATATTTTAATTTTGTGTCTCTACTGAAAATCTTTCAAACATGAACGCAAGTATTGAACACAATTTTTTGCTGTATGACGCCCTACCAAAGGCGTTTTGGGATTTCTTTAATCTGTGCGTGAGCGCGCGTGTGTGCACTAAGTAATACATATTTACTAACTGTTGTAGTCCGAGGATAGCTTCGCTGGCCGAAACTTCGAAGTCACTGCCAACAGCGTTCTTCTTTAAAAAGAATGAATTGGTAGTCTACAAAAGTATAGAGTAGACCATCAGTTTAATGTAAAATTGTTTTTATTATAACTAAACATGAAAACATTAATAGCCAACGAGAATGCATCGTAGTTCTTCGCTCCGACATTCGAAACTCCGAGTACTATAATGACCAACTTACTGTTTGTTCTAAATCATAACACGCACACACACACACGCACACATATGTACACACACAGACCATACGCACACACACGCACGGACAATATACATCGGTTATCGTAACTTGCTCAGTCAGTATCAGTGTAGTAAACAATTAGTTAAATTATATTAACGATTCCACGAGCAGTGCAATGCATTATGGGAATCTCTTGGAAGTTCTATGTGTCTGATATAGAAGTAGTGCCATGAACTACTTTATCAAGTGTAGAATACATGAAACTGAAACAAGCGCTTCAATTGTCTGACCAAAACAAGTATTGTACATGTACGCATGTATCTATCTATCTATCTGTCTGTCTGTCTATCTAACTGTTTGCCTGCCTGTCTATCTGTCTATCTCTCTGATTGTCTATCTATACACGCAGTAGCTGTAATTCAATTATTTTTATTATTAATTATCAGTTATCGAACTAATAAATTATAATATGCGTACGTATGGTACGTATACACACGCATGCACACACGCACACTCATATATACATATATGTACATAAACATATACACACACACACACAGACACACACACACAGACACACACACAGACACACACACACACACACACAGACGCACACACACACACACATATATATATATATACTTACAAATATATACATTCATGCAAATTGGTGCTTGTGTATATAAATGTGCGTGTGTATATGTAATATGACATATTTGTGTCTTAGTTTGATGTTCTTTTTTAGAGTTTTTCATATTTTCCTATGATTTGTTTCCTGTTTGGAAAAGTAAATTAAAAAAAATCTATGACCCACGTTTCTAAATATTCATACTTATAAATAAAAATAGAAAATAAAAATAGAAAAAGCAAATGACAAAAAATTACAAATAAAATAAAAAATATATGACAGTAATTTCAGAATAAATTGCTCGGACTACAAATATACATGACAACCCAGAACACGTAAAACGTGCAAGCGTAAATTCTATAGTTAAACATATAAATCAGTAAGAAACATTTATTGAATAATACGTTCTCAACTTTTGATAATATACAAAGATCTGAATTACGATATACTACATACAGCAGTATCGGTAGGTTAAATTAATTCTGGTGCTGTACTTGTGTAGCAAGTGGCTTAATCTGAGACCTTGCGTTCAAACTGAAGCAACTGCATTGTGGAGGAGTCATTTAATAATACATTAATCTTTAAATTCACTGATATTTTATATTTATAACGCATCAAAATTTCTGCTGTACAACTGTTGCCTGGTCACGTAGTTTCTCTGAATTACAATAGAGCTGTGTCAATTTCGAAAGCTTCGGCTAAGTTGAAAAACTCTGTACGTTCTGAGCTCAAATTCCGCCGAGGTCGACTTTGCCTTTCATCCTTTCGGGGTCCATAGATTAAGTACCAGTTGTGTACTAGGGTCGATGTAATCCACTGGACCCCTCCCTCAAAAATTTCGGGCTTTTTCCTGTGCCTAGAGTAGAAAAGAACATTTAAATTTGATTTGTATCAAAATTTATACAACCTGTTAGCCCACATAGCTCAGTCGGTAGATCATCAAACTTTTAAGAACTGTCGAGTGATGAAATCTGAGGGTCGCGGGTTCAAGTCCCTCTGAGGGTGATAAGATTTATAAACGCAGGTGTGGCTGTGTGGTAAGTAGCTTGCTTATCAACCACATGGTTCTGGGTTCAGTCCCACTGCGTAACACCTTGGGCAAGTGTCTTCTACTATAGACTCGGGCTGACCAAAGCCTTATGAGTGGATTTGGAAATCGGAAACTGAAAGAAGCCCGTCGTATATCTATCTATCTATCTATCTATCTATCTATCTATCTATCTATCTATCTATCTATCTATCTATCTATATGTATGTATGTGTATATGTTTGTGTGTCTATGTTTGTTCCCCAACATTGCTTGACAATCGATGCTGGTGTGTTTACGTCCCCGTAACTTAGCGGTTCGGCAAAAGAAACCGATAGAATAAGTACTAGGCTTACGAAGAATAAGTCCTGGTGGTCAATTTCTTCGACTAAAGGTGGTGCTCCAGCATGGCCACAGTCAAATGGCTGAGACAAGTAAAAGAGTATGCTATCTAAAACAGATAACTTTACAACTTCACCTTATAAGCTAGCATTACAAAGGAAAAGAATAAACAGCACCACGAACACAAAGATACATTCTTCGACCTTTCGCCACATAAATGATATACATTCTGCCCAGACTAAATTATACCCCTCAGCGTTGGTGCCAACATCCACATAGGACCAAGATATAAATAAAGGAGAAAGAGCTGCCATCAAATAGTTTAACCAAACTTTACAACAATGTCATAAATAAAAATATGATAAACATAGATATAATATTATAAACACAAAAAACAGATACGCATACAATAATATGCAAATACAAAATTCTAACAAATTCAGCATGTTTTTAAAAATAATGACAAACGTAATGTCTTCGCGAAAAAAGCTCAGATATGTAATACTACCCAGTTGAGTTAAACCGGATAAAACTAATTATGGCCATAAAAATACAAACACGAGCGACTGTACATTCATGGTTATATCGGTACGATGCATTTAAGAATTTTACTGTTTAAACGACTGCATGGAACTGGAAGGGAATTTTGAGAAAAAACAAAAAACAAAAACAAAACAAAAACCCAAAGAAAAACGACAAAAACTAATAAAGAATAATAGAAAACAAAACTAGAAAAAATGTGTGTGTGTATATATATATATATATATATATATATATATATATATATATATATATATATATATATACATATCTGTACATATATACACATACACACGTATACATATATATATATATATATATATATACACACATGTATATATACACACATATATGCACACATGTATATATACACATATATATACATACATATCTGTACATATATACACATACACACGTATACAGATATTCATATAAATGCACATATAGGAACGTATATGTATGTATATTATTCATATATGTATATCAGTCACATGGGAAACGCTCACTCCCTCTACTCCTCCACACCTTCTCCGCTCCATAACGCGACGTCGGCACGTTAGTTTTCGTGTTAAGCATACACATTAATATTTGCTAAATGAGATTTTTAGCTCATAACTTTCACGATTCATCTAATTTATCCAGCAAATTAGTTCTCTCATAATGAAATAAATATTTCCGTCGCATTTTTACTTTAAAATTGATTACATATTTCTACA
>NC_142931.1:15045579-15048079 GCF_046866305.1 Octopus bimaculoides | reverse complement strand
GATAGTCCTTGAGTCAGTTTCTTTGATTATTTTGAAGAATTAATTTTCTTAGAAAAGACATGAGCATTCCATATTCCACAATTTTCCAGTTATAATGATTTTGTTCCCATTCAAAACGAACCTATCGATATTATAAATGTTGGCCAAAAAGAGAAATAAACCATAAAGCATGGTCATTCTTAGAAATTAAAAACAAAAACTATATGTCTGATCCAAAAGTATCGGGACTGGTGTTATAAAAAGAGACACATATCAATCCGGTATTTAATCTCCTTTGAAGTAGTTCCTTTCTAGAGCCACACACTTTATCCAAAGTCGTTTCTATTGGTGGGAGCATTCCTGGAACTCATTTTTGGGAGAGCAAGTAGTTGTCTCGTCGCATTCTCTTGCATGTCCTTGACGTCTTGAAATCTTGTTCCTTTCAAGTAGGATTTAATTTTTGGAAAAATTCTTGGCCGTAATAACCTTCAAGCCGTGTCTCTTTCTACGCTTGTGCGCGTACACATATTTTCTCTGCCATGGTCACTGACGGAACCTCTGTGCTTTGGTGAGATGATCACGCTCTACACACTTTACTTCCAAGCACTGCTATAAACAACGGAGGTGAGTGAGAATGCTATAACTGTGCATACATGACAGAGTTCAAGATCAAACTGTGCCAAGTGAATTCACTCTGCGAAGTTTAGCTCCGTTACTAAAGCATCTTAGTCGTTGGGAGTTGTACTTTTCATCTACCTAATGATCCATAATACTGGAGATAAGTACCATTTTTATTAGGAACGCATATTTCAGAAAACAGCTTTTCCTTTAAAAACACACACAAAAACTGTTAACTTCATTTAAACTTTTATAAATCGGTGTTAACGTTTTCGATGCACAAAATGAAACCTGGTCTGACAGCAGTTCCACCACAAAAAGCCAATGGGGAAGCCTTTACCTGTTCGTTCGATCTGTAAGGAGTCTATTGTCTTAAGACCTGAAGGACATTGTAGTGGATAATAGAGTCGGAGATATATGAGACGTCTGAAAAATATGATGGGATGGTTATCGCGAGAATAGCTTTGATCTTGAGTCTGTTAATTTAAAGCTAGCCTAGAGCTATACAGCATTTACATCATTGTACATAAAGATCAAAGTGAAAAACTGAGACGATCGGAAGGTAGGGAGAAATAGCATTCTAATGAACGATGACAATGGTAATGATAATGACAGCGATAATAACAACAGAAAGAAATGTAATGGCTTAACCGATGAGAGGCCTTTGGTTAGTTGTTGTAGTTATCAAAAACGTTTGTTTGAAACTAGAAATGAGTTCATTCATTTTTAATGTTTCTTTGAAGCTGAAAAGGACACAATTCATGTTATAATGATTAGACGTTTATCTATTTAAACTACTTTACAGTGAGCAAATTATTAAGGTCTAAACTTAGTATATAAGAATCAAAGCAGTTTAGTCTCGGGCCCCCTTTCAATTTCCATGGCGTCTAGCAGTTAAATCATGGCGTCTACCAACTTGATTATAGAATCTAGTAACTTTACTATAACGCTTAGCTACTTCCGCCTTTAACCTTCTACTTTCACTCTTTTATTCTATACCATTCATTATTCATCATAAGCACAAGATCTTTAATTAATCTCCTCGGATTCAGATTATCATTCTTTAATCCTTTAATCTCATGTTCATTAATCTCGTTTTATCTCTTAATCTTATCTTATCTCTAGTCATTAATCTCCCTGTTATTAATCTCATTCCCCACTTTTTAATCTACTATTACCTTTCCTATTTTCGACCAAAATCTACTTTACTCTCTTAATCCTAACTGTTAGAATTATCAAAGTTCTTTCTTAAAATACTCTACAAGCTTCTAATCTTTCATCTTTTGGTTTCTCGCATTCGTCCTATTTCTTAAACTCAGAAATCTTTACATCACAGCACACCAGAAACTTTCCTGTTCTTTGGACTCCTATTCCGTAAGTGCACACCCTTCACTTTCCATCATTTCTTTGGAGACCTTCTTTTGAAACATGCAGTACCTAACGTCTCTTACATATATTCACTCCATTAAAACCTGTTTCCCCGACAAATTTCCCGCCACTCTTCAGTATGTTAACCTTTATTCTTGTTTTTCGTTATTATCTAAATATTACTGTCACCTTAAAGAAAGCTAGAAAGCAGACAAAAAGAAACAAAAAAAAAGTTGATAGCTGTTAATGATATTTCTATTATTATTATTAATCGGACAGGCAAGGCAGTTTTCCTTTGCCTGGTGACTGTGGCGAAAGAGGTTGTTTGGTGGACAAGGCCGAAAGGCATGAGGACAGATACATTCCTCTTTGGTAGAGTTCTCGTTGACTTTTCCAAGTTTCACTTGAAAAGGAAAGTGAGAGTGGAGAGGAAAGTGCTGTCCTCGAGTGAGTTTATCGAGTGAATTTATTATTATTATTATTATTATTATTCATCAGGCAACGAGTTGAGAGATTCGTCACTACGCTGGACAAA
>NC_142931.1:15000579-15040579 GCF_046866305.1 Octopus bimaculoides | reverse complement strand
TAAGAACATATGTTAGATTACTAACGAGTACGTGAAGGAAACAGCATAAAATCCTCGTTCAGGTCATATATATTTATCATGAATGTTACTAGGTTTTGTTTGTCAACAAGATATACATAAGCTCCAAGTGATCCACTCAGCCTTAGACTACGATTCACCGAGACGGTCTAATTAAGTGAAAATTGCCACCCCTACTGAATATCAGATTTTGTATATACTTTATTCTACATTTAATTAAATTTTATTAATTAAAATTTCAGGTTTGTCTATTCTTCTTTTTATCATCAATAATCATTTAAATAATGATTTCTTCTCTTCAATAAGTGTAATTTTATTTAATTTCTAATTGATTAATTTTTAATTAATTAAAATTTCTAAGTTTACAATATCCAGTTTTATCATAGTAGTAACTAAGTACAAAACCGATTTAGAAACAACACGCCGCTCACAACAGCAACACCGATAGTGTATAGAGAGAGAAAAAGGGTAAACATCCCCGGTAAAATTTCCGTCAAGATCTCAACGGGAATATCAATAATTTCAGTGGTGTTTCAAGACCAACAACTTCATAGAACCTCTTGATTATTAAGAAAAGAAAAGAGGGAAAAAAACCCTAACAAACCTTGTATATACTGTCCCTATATCCAAAGTTAGTTGCAATACATTAGCTTCCACTTTTGGATTAGATGATTAGATTTGTCAAACGAGGGACGGAAAGTCGAGTATACTTGAAATTCAAAGGTGAAGTTCACATACGTAAGCACACACAGACAATACACAGACTCATATATATATATATATATATATATATATATATATATATATATATATATATATATATACTCCTTTACTTGTTTCAGTCATTTGACTGCGGCCATGCTGGAGCACCGCCTTTAGTCGAGCAAATCGACCCCAGGACTTATTCTTTGTAAGCCTAGGACTTAGTCTATCGGTCTCTTTTGCCGAACCGCTAAGTTTACGGGGACGTAAATACACCAGCATCGGTTGTCAAGCGATGTTGGGGGGACAAACACAGACACAAACACACACACACATATATATATATATATATATATATACAGATACATATATACGACGGGCTTCTTTCAGTTTCCGTCTACCAAATTCACTCACAAGGCTTTGGTAGGCCCGAGGCTATAGTAGAAAAAACTTGCCCGAGGTACCACACAGTGGGACTGAACCCAACCCGTAAGAACGTCATTGACTGTATTTTGTATTGGAGAAAATTTCTTGCTGTAGACAAATAAGTCTAAACAAACCAAGTAAGTTCGAAACGCCCTCTAACCAGACTTATGAATGCTTGTATTTCGGAGTGGCTGTGTATATATGTACAGGGTTGGCCAAAAAGTCACTCGATAGTAAATCAAAATTCCATAAATACTATCCGTAATTCTGTATTGATTCGAATGGAAAAATATGTCGTTCAAGAAGGATTTCAGTTTGAACAAACTTTCATGATGTTTCATATTTAAATGCTTTTATTAAATTCATTCAGTTGTTAAACATAAATAAACCTTGGAATTAAATGGTTTTGATCTACTGTCAGGTGCACATACATTCGCACAAACATGCATACATACACCTTCCCACTCACTCACAAGAAATACACGCGATATAAGGTGTTTATATTAAGTAAGATTTGCATGAATGCTTTAACATATTGAACGAAAGGACTATGAACATGTTTCTGCTCATACAATTGCAAGTATGTTTACTTAGTTAATCTATACACTCCTGTATATTAAAATAACACTGAACATCCCATTTAGCTTTCTGCTCGTTAAGTTCAACCAGTAAAACGACCAAGTAAGTGTTTGATACAAGCCGAACACAAAATAACAAATATCTAAATTTATCTGAGTGATTGATCAATCGATAAGAGCAATCGCAGGAGGCAGATTGATTAAATTGCTAGAAGGTTGGATGAAATCCCTGCGATATATTTAAGTATAGACTTTTACATTCTGAGTTCGAATCCTACCAACCTTACTACCAGCTTATTGGTTATTATAGAAAAATGTACCACCCAAGAGCTGGATCGATTAAATAGTTTATAATGGATCTTATATGGGAATGAAAATATAATAAATCTATCTATCTATCTATCTATGTCAGTCTATCTGCCTACCTGCCAATTTCCCTGGCTCTCTTTCCCTCTCCCCCTCTCTGTATATATACACACACACACACACATATATATGTATATATACATGTAAAATTTACATGTGTACGTAATATATATATATATATATATATATATATATATAAATGTATAAATATATACACATTCAAACACGCATAAATAAGTCCAGAAATATCAGTTAATTAAGATTAATTGATTGAAAATATGTATATATAAATATATATGTGTATAGATATGTACGTATAAATATACGTATGTATAAATGTACGTATATGTATAAATATACGTACATATATACAGTATTATATATATATATATATATATATATATATATATATATATATATATATATGTATATATATATCGTGTAATTGTTGTATGAATGTGTGCACGAGAAAATGTCTGATTCTATTTATCAAAAATCAATTACAAAAATAATTGAAAGTTGAAATATTAGTGAAGGAAATAGAAATGAAAAACATAAACAAGCGAAAGATATCAGCGACAACAGAATTAAAATTAACCCCGCCCCAGAGAATTTTAGAAAAATTGAAAAGTATACAGGAAATGAAGTTCTTTTTAATATTCTATTAATTTCAAGAAAATTCTCCCGCTGCTGAACACTATGGAAAGACAAAAATAGTCTCATATTAAAAAAAAAAAAAAGAAACTAAAACAAAAAAGCCTCTTTAAGCAGGAAATTTTTCTTTTTCGATTTCAACGAATTTTGAAATACGCTTAGATACACAGCTTCGTCAGAACGATCTGTGTATGTACGTGTGTGTGTGTGTGTGTGTGAGAGTGTGTGTGAGTGAGTATGCGTGTATAGTGTGATTGTATATGTATTTTCAAGTATATATACAGACTCAAACATATATATATATATATATATATATATATATTTCTGTGTGTGTTAGCGGTTGAGAAACCAATTAAGGGATAGTACCTATCCAATATACAGCTGGTAGTGTACCCAATTATTTTCTTATTTGCTATATATATATATATATATATATATATATATATATATATATATATATATATATATATATATATATGTATACACACACACACAAACACACATATTTTTCATTTCATTTCAAAGTTTCAGCTCAGAGCTGCGGCCATGCTGATGCACCACCGACACTCAGATAAGGAATTGGATGGGGTGGAGTGGGAAGGTAGAGTAGGAGTGTGTTGGGGTGTGGTGGGATGAGCTTATGAGGGGGTGTTGACGATGAAGGGGGAAGGGGAAGGTGGATGTAAGAGAGGGGGAAGGTGGGTATGGGAGGGGAGAGGAAGAGAGGAAGAGAGGAGAGAGTGTGGGTATAAGAGAGGGAAGGTGGATGTGAGAGAGGGGGAAGGTGGGTTTGGGGGGAGAAAGAGAGGAAGAGAAATAGAGTGAGAGAGAAGAGAGTGAGAAAGAGGGAAAGAGAGGAAGAGAAAGAGAGTGAGAGAGAAGAGAGTGAGAAAGAGGGAAAGAGAGAAGAGAGTGAGAGAGTAAGGGTGAGAGAGTAAGAGTGTAGAGAGTAAGAGTAAGAGAGGGGGAGTACGAGAGAAGAGAGTGAGAGAGAGTAAGAGAGAGGAGAGTAAGAGAGAGGAGAGTAAGAGAGAGGAGAGAAAGAGTAGGGGTGGTAGGAGGGAGGGTGGGGAGAGAGGCAGGAGGAGGGGGTTAGATGAAGAGGGGAGGGGAGTTGAGCCCATGTAACGCAAAGGAGCGAAGAGAGAAGATTAATCCCCGTTCACGGCGCAAACGGGAGTCCGGATGGCCCCTGTGCATGGACAATCCAAACACGGACAGGTGTTGCTGCAAGGAGTGGCCGGCAGAACGGAAGCGGCGTGACACCGGGGTGTCATTGCCAACGTTGATGTCTCGGAGGTGTTCCGCGAATCGGTCGGCCAGGCGGCGCCCCGTTTGTCCGATGTACAGAGAATGGCAGAGAGAGCAGGATATATATATATATATCTCAATATGAATACTTACATATACGAACGTATACATACATATATATATACACGTATATGTAAGTATTCGTATTGCTGTATGTATATATATATATATATATATATATGTATGTTTGTATTTATGTGCTATCTGAGTGTATTCCACTGATGAAGGCACAGTATTTCTTATGCAGAGCCAGAAATCCGGGATCTGGAATTATGCAGTAATTATATGTGTAAGATATATATATATATATATATATATATATATATATATATATATATATATATATATATATAAATATATAAATATGTGTATATATTTATATATTAATTAATATATATATGTTGATTGATCTAGCAAGCGGTGCCTCATATCAGTGAGCGGGGCCGGTGCGCAATGATGCCGCCGAGATGTAGGCCCCGAAATGGCGGACATTCCTTCCTGATGACCCCATACACCTGCTGGCTTCCGGTATGCGGAGCTTTCGACTGGTAGCACTTGCATGTGCAAGTTATTTGCAAAACACACACACACATACACATACGCACACGCACACACATGCACACACATACATAAACACATACACACTTACTAGTATCTACATACATAGATATGTACAAGCCATTCACAGGTATACACAGATAAACGTATACGTACACACAGGCCATTCACACATACCCATACACACACAAACACACACACATATATGTATGTATATATAGACACCCACATGTATGCATGCGTTATACATACACATATAACCAATCATGTTATAATGAAGCAGTATTATAGGAAACAGAAGTCATCTGCATGAGACTGAATCCCAGTATAGTACATAGTAACTGCGGTAGTATAACGGTATGGAAATTTAAACAAAGTTACTCGTGGCGTTTTGAAATCTTCAGATAACACCTCTTACTGCAGACGTATTGAAAACAAAGAATAAAACATTATTTAATTAAAGCTAGAATTTGAAAAAGTATTCTATTGATTTGAATATCAACTGAAAGATCCTTGGTTTGTGTAGGCCATATTATATTGTGATATAAAGCTGCGTGGTGTGCATAAATGAGAAAACCCTCAAACAGCAAGTAACGATCATAATTTTGAAAAGTATCGAAATGCAAGCTCTATAATATTTACAAAATGTCGACATTTCAACAAGCACCTTCTAAAATACTACAAGACGACATCTCTTGATTAGAATATTATTACAAAAACTTGATTATTGCACAATATCTTTATTTTATTATACCACTCGTCAATTACATTTTATATAGCTACAGATAACTATCCCTCTCTAATTATCCATCTTCGTTGTTAGGAGAATAGACCGAGGAAGTTTGTTAGACATCTATCGTAGACGACGTTACTTTCCTAAAAATGTGTTTTAACCAAGAAAAATGTGTTTAAACCAAATGTGAGCGTTGTGGGTAGGCCCACTAGTATATTTTTATTTCTTATATAATTCTGTAGATCTTCAAAGGAAAAAGCTCATTCTTATTAATATTTATATGTGATAAGGCGGCGAACAGACAGAATCGCTAACGCGCCGGACAAAATCCTTAGTGGCATTTCGTCCGGCTTCACGTTCTGAGTTCACAATCCACCGAGGTTACCTTTGCATGTCACCCTATGCCTGTCATCAGTTGAACCCTGGGGGGGTCGATGTAATCTGCTTCCCTCTTCCCCAAATTTCAGGCCTTGTGCCTATGATAGAAAGGAACATTTATGTTATGAAATGTGCCCCTTTAACTGCTACAAATAACAATTTATTTTTACATATGTGCACGGTGGTTTTCGAGTCGACAGTTTTGTTTGCCATCTGAACTTTACTTAAGTTTTGAATTGGTATAAAACTTGAACTGACGATGTGTTATTTTGATTGGACTATACCAATTTAGACTTTACTATTCCGTTGTGCTGAATACTCTCTCTCTCTCTCACGCACACACACGGTCCTTCTCTGTCTCTCAAGCACAATATCTATCTATCTATCATGACATTTCTGTGATACACATCCCTATTGATCGGCTTCCTTCCTTTTTTTTTCCTTCTTCCCACGATCCCTTTTGATCGAAATTCTACCCCACCTTTTTTTTTCTCTTCCCAAACAGAAAAGCTCTACTGTGCATTTTGTCCCTTCTGTGTTCAGCCCTGTGTGGCCAATAAAGAAACATTATGTATGTACGTACGTACGTACGTACGTACGTACGTATGTATGTATGTATGTATGTATGTATGTATCTATGTATCTATCCATTTATCTCTTTCTCTATGAACAGACACAGAGAAAGCGACGCTGTATACATACACTCATACGCAAATACATTTAAAATATAGAGATAATATTACGCGATATATAATATTGTTGAAACTAATAAAGAGTAGTGGAGAGAAAGGAAAAGGAAAGAATGTTACTGTAAGGCAAAGACAGGAATATTTCCTTTATATGGGTGTATTAGCTATTCATTCTTTTCCGTTTATTTATTTCACATAAACATTGGTCACTTTACAAACACACACTCACACGCAGATGCACACACATACATATATACATTTATATTTGTATGTGTGCGTATGCGTGTATGTTTGCATACAAAATTATAGACGGCGAATAGAAAACGAATAAAATTGAATTGATTATAATTTAATGGAAAATATAAATGTCATATTTAAATGCACGTACATATACGGTTGCATATAAATACATTCTTCCACTCCCCATTTTTGATACACACACACACACACACACACACACACACACACACACACACACACACACACACACACACACACACATATATATATAATAAAATAAATTACTCATAAAATAAATGCAATGTATATATGATATATATATTATATATATATGGGAGAATATACAAAAAATAACAACAGACGAGGACAGGTGGTGTAAATAACAAAAGTATATATTAGTATGACGCTCGGGAATACGGAAAGTCTTTGACGTTTCGAGCTACGCTCTTCAACAGAAAGAATACGGAGACAAAAAATTGAATAGTGTTCAGTCAACGGTCAATCATATATAAAATATTATATATATGTATATATATATAAAATATTATATATATGTATATATATATATATATATAATACATTCATTATATACGTTTTCATATATGTACACACACAAACACACACACATATATACACACCCATATCTACATATATATATATAGCTATTTGATAGGAGCATTTATAGAGTTACCTATCTACCTTCATACCCACAGACTCTTAAACACAGAAAGCGAGATAGATAAATAGACAGATAGATAGAGGGACAGAGAGATAGAATGAAAGAGAAAGAGTGAGTGCGAGAGAAGAGATGCGTAATGGGTCAACAGACCTATATTATTACAAAAAATTGAAGTCAAAGCAGAAAAGCAAAATATACAAAAAGAAAGAAAAAAAAACTGGAGAACACTAGAGAGGAACCAATCAGTTTTGAGAGAGAGTGAAGACGCTTTAATGACATCGAACGAGAAGCCAGCGACATATTTAGAAAGATAGCGGAGCAGGAAAAATATTTGACATAAGATAACCTATAGTTGTGCTATTATTTACATAGGAAAAACTGATGTATAGAATTAATATCCTATTATCTAGGAAACTAATTGGTATATTTGAAGTAAGCAAGTTTTGATAAAACTCAGACAAATTACCAACAAATTTATTGTCACAGAATCTCATTCTATGTCATTATCTATCAATAGAGGCCGCTATATTGTCTGTTTCTTCCAATACTTTATAAAACAAACACACACACACACACGTTTATATATGTATATATATATATATGAAAAATATATTCATGTGCTTATATATATATATATATATATATATATATATATATATAAGTACATTCATGTCTATGTGAATGTATATATATATATATATATATATATATGTGTGTGTGTGTGTGTGTTCGTATATTCTCCCATATATATATATATATATATATATATATATATATATATATATATATATATATATATTCATACGTAATTATATATTTATATACATAAAAGCATATAAAATATATATATTTATACATATGCATACATAAAACACATACACAAATATATATATATATATATATATATAAATCTATACACACATATGCACACGCAGGGTGTGTATATATGTATACCGAGGCTTCGTATAAATTGTTTCTACAAATTTGTCGTTTAGTATCTTCGATCAATAGAAAGGAAAAAAATAAAGTTCTGAATTTCAGTTTTCTTTTTTAAAATTATATATATGTGTGTGGTGTGTGTGCGTGTGTGTATGGAGAGTGAGAGAGAAAGATGGAGAGAGAGAGAGAGAGAGAGAGTGTGTGCGAGCTGTCTACTCATTTATCTTAATTTCCACCCAATCACACGACTATACGGATGGGTACGCGTTATATATTCTTAAACATACATAGTTATACATACACAAAATGTGAGAGGAATATAAATACTACAACATTTCCTTTATTATTTGAAATTATCTTCAAAGGAGACATACCCAGGCTCAATCTAAGAAACACGCTTTTATTATTGGAATTCAAACAACAGCGAAACAGTGAAGTCACATGATGAAGTACAGAAGAAAATTAATGAAAAAAAGGAAAATAAACAATTTGCATATCTTTTCACTGATTTAGTAGAATGAAATTACATAAAATCTACTTTAATTTCCCTCTTATAGAATTTTAGATTTTGTATGCTAAGGTAAGTGAAAGGAGCGTGACTTTGTGCTTAGGATTATTCCGCTTACAGTCATAACTTCGTTGGTTCGATGCCCAACGACGCGTTGTGTCTTTGAGCAAGACACTCTATTTCACGTTGCTCCAGCCCACTCATCTGGCAAAAATGAGTTGTACCGGTAATTCAAAGGGGCCAGTCTTGTCACATTCTGTGTGAAGCTGAATCTCTCAAAGAATTACGTTAAATGTACGCTTGTCTGTGGAGAAGAAGTATTTCTATTCTGAAGAACATTTGAGGTTTGATTCAAACGCGTTAGTAAGACAGTTTGGTGTAGTTTATTGTTTAGCCTCAAGTTAGTTCTGCTCTAGCAGAACATTCCAACTATGCTCATCCCATCAAATCTTCAGGACTTCATTATGCAACATTTTCGTTCTTTTATAAAGAAGGTAAAGTGCACTGTGAGGAGAATTTTGGTGTTATTTCTAGCAAGGCAAACGACCACTGAGGGAAGAGTTATGTTACGTATGTCTCGACTTGGGTAGGAAAATAAGAAAAGCAAATAGACAGTGAGATGACGTAAAGTTATTTGTGTGTATTGAACGTGGTCTGGTGAAGGGATGCGTACAGAAGGGTCGTTTGAGTGTGTGCGAATGAGAGAGGGAGAATGAGAAAGAGACAGAAAGAGAGAGTATATGCGAGTTGGCTGAAGTGGATCATGGGAGAGAGAGAGAGAGAGAGAGAGATGTGATGAATGCGCTAAGAATGACGTCAGCTGTAATACTTTGCGAGAAATCAAAGAGTAGTGGGATAGGCAGGTGTTTAGAGTGCGCGCGCGCGTGTGTAAGGAGCATTGTGCGTATGTGTGAGAAAGATGTTAACATGAAGAATATCACTAACGAACATCTCAAGAAGAACGCCAGCCCGTAAAGAATGAGTAGGAGGTGTATGTAAAGGGTGGGGTAATATTAGGGTACAGTGTTCAGAGTGGGAGAGACATATAAGTTGACAAGCAAACACACACACACACACACACACACATAGAGAGAGAGAGGTGGGGACAGAGAGAAAGGGGCAAGGAGAGAGAGAGAGTGAGGGAGAGTGAGGGGAGGAGAGAGAAAAGACAAGAATGAAGAATTAGTAAGAGAAAAATGGCTGATTTTCGTTCAGAACGCAAAAAAGAAAAAAACCCAAAATCCGAGTTTGATTCAAACACTTGTGAATCTCTTGTGAATCTTGACTTGTTTAAGTGGAGAAGGTAGATGAAAGAAACCAAGACACACACACGCACACTATTTACACACACACACACACACACACACACACACACACACACACACACACACACACATATATATATACACACATACACACACACATATATATATACACACATATATAAACATATATAGACATATACATATACACACATACATATATATATATATATACATGCATATATAGACACATAAATATATACATAGACATATATATACACATAGTTATATATATATATATATATATATATATATACATACACCCACACACACATATATATATATATACATATATACACACACACATACACCCACATATTTTATCTTTTGCTTGTTTCAGTCATTAGACTGCAGCCATGCTGTATCACCACCTTCAGAAAATTTTGGTCGAAGAAATTAACTCGAGTACTTATTTCTTTTTAAAGCCCGGTACTTATTCTATCGGTTTTATTTGCCGAAACGCTAGGTTACGGGGACTAAAACACATCAACAGCGGTTGTCAATCGGTGATGGCGCACAAACATAAAGACGTAATATATATATATATATATATATATATATATATATACATACACATATATGACGGGCTTCTTTTAGTTTCCGTCTACCAAATCCACTCACTAGGCTAGCCCAAGGTGCCACACAGTGGGACTGAACCCATAATCATGTGGTTGGATGGGAAGCGAATTTTACCACACAGCCATGCGTACACCTATATATATATATATATATATATATATATATATATATATATATGTATGTATGTATGTATGTATATACAGTGGTTGAAAACTAAATTGCGAACAAAGAAGTCTCTTCAATAGTGGAAGGGATCGGGTGGCTATAATTCTAAATGGAATTTTTCCAGCAGTTGACAAAAGGGCGATTCTCCTGTAGTTGCCAAAATCTGATTTGTATCTGTTCCTAAAATAGTAGAAATGATTGAATTTATAAGGCCAATTGGTATCTCTTTTCACACCCAAATTAATAGAAACATTGCTTGAATGTCTGTTGTTAGCAGTTCATTGTCGGGTTTACGCATGTCCGCTAGAATCCTGTTGGTATGAAATTACTAATACATAAGCACCTGAACACACACATATATGGACATATAAATTCATTTATGCAAGTACATATGTATAAACACATATACTGTGATGGATTCTCTCATCGAAGATGACGTATGTGAGTTCAGCTTTTGCCGAACGCCCTGCATAAATGATTTGTTTATAGTGATCAAATCTATGTGCTGTACATTAGATCACGCTCTCCATCTAATTGACATTGTCTGAAGAAGTGTACAATGTGCCACGGGTCATGCGTCGAAGCGATCGCAGAGCAGTGCGAGATGAAGTGTTTTGTTCAAGAACACAACGCATTACCCAGTCTAGGAATTGAAATCACGATCGCTAGATCGTGGGTGCAACGCCCTAAGCACTAGACCATGCGCCCTCAAAGATATATATTGCATACATACATGCATATACATTTGTATATATGAATGCACACACATACATACATGCATATATACATATATAATGCATGTATGTATATGTTGTGCGTATACAGACACACATATGTACATATATTATGCATACATGTATGAACAGATATATACGTAGATGTGTGTTCGTGTGTCTGTTTTTGTGCGGTTTTCTTGTTTATAATGAATTTTATGAGTAACCTCGCTTATTTGTTATGTATCTGTGTGTATGAGACATGTAAGGCCATTACTAACGTTGTACGAGAAAGAAAGCGATGTGTGTGAAAGAAAGAGAGAAGACAATGAGTAAGATTAAGAAAAAAAACCCCAACGAAAACCGAGAAAAAAACACGAGAAGAAACGAGTGAGAAGAAGTTAGCATGATTGAAAGATAGACAGAAAGGCATATATCTAGATATATAGAGTGTGGGGGGGGGGGGGGGGGGAGGAATTAAAAAGGAGGTGACATAGAATTGGAGTAAATGAACAGTCAATGGAAAAATATGTTTAATTCCCCCTCCCCTCAAACAGAAATACAGCCCATCCCATCATGGACAGGCGATAGATGTCGAACGGAAATTAACTAAATTCATAAATGTAATTGGGATACTTTTCATCATTTCTTATTTAATTTCTTTGTCGCAATAATAACAATAATAATAATAATGATAATGATAATAATAATAATAATAATAACAAATAATAATAATAATAATAATAGTAATAATAATGTTGATAATAATAATAATAATAATAATAATAATAATAATCGACAGATTCAAATAAACTAAACAAGAGATTAAACTAAAAATATACGGCAAGACTTTATAAGTGAACGTATTCGCTCGCTGCACAATATGCACACGCACGCAGGAAATGCATATGCACGTACACTCCCCAACCCCTACAGCCCACAAATACACACAGAGAAATATACTCACACGTTAATGCTTAGAAAAGTACATTTAATCACATGGTCATATGCTGTCGCTTAATTCACAACATCAGACAGCAGAGTGTTTCACAATCCGGAACAGCGTACTACTACTACTACTACTACTACCACCACCACCACCACCACGTCTTCTACTGCTGCCGCTGCCGCTGCTGCTGCTTTCTCTTTTTGTCATAGGGAAATCTGATGAGAATGGATGTTGCAAAAACCGTTTACAAATTGTGTGGGGTCTTACATAATATGATGAGGGGGAATAAAGAGAGAGAAGAGAGAAATGAGATTAAAAAATGCGTGGTTGATGCATTCCCCCTTGATGGCCAATCAAGGAACCTCCCCACAAATCTAGGACCACCCTGATCCTCAAAGGCACAAGCCCTCGCCCAACTGTTGTTCACCAATCTACAGGCACACCCTTGGAGTAGCTCCATTCACCCTAACTATTTTATGTTACAGTCACCCATCTTTGGACAAATTCGCTGATGGGAAGTTTGGGAAGGACTGCAAAACCTCCTGATTCGAACAAGATTTCAGTAGTAGAACATTCCTCAAACACGAGTACCCCTAACAATAATTATCAGTAGGAATCAGCATAACAGTGTGGCAAGCTGTAACTTCGAAAGTACAGGTATACTCTACTCGACAGTCTTCTCTACAGTTTCCGTCTAGCCAATTTTATTTGTAAGATTTGGGCCGACGCAAGGTTATAGACATTTGCCCAAAATGTCACGCCGTGTGATCAAACCCGAGAACTTGTGGTGGTGAAGTGAAGTGAAGTGAACCGTATACTGTTATATACTCCCCCCACGAATATATATGCATTATATATTTGTGTATGTGTGTGTTATGTAAATAGAATATGATCATTTTAGACGTAGGTGTGGTTGCGTGGTAAGAAATTAGCTTTCATACTATATGGTTCCGGGTTCAGTCCCACTGTGTGAAACCTTGAGCAAGTGTCTTCTACTATAGCCTCGGGCCGACCAAAGCCTTGTGAGTGATATGATAGATGGAAACTGAAAAAAAAAGCCATCGTGTGTGTGTGTGTCTGTGTGTGTGTGTGAGTGTGCGCGTGCGTGGGTGTGTTTGTCTCCTACCGCAACTTGGTAATCGGTATTGACGCGTTCATGTCCTCGCTACTTAGCAGATTGGCAAAACAGACCGATAAGAAAAGTACCAGGCTTAAAATGAATGTACTGGAATCGATTTATTTGACCCAAAATTCTTCAAGGCAGTGCCCCAGCATGGCCGCTGTCTAAAAACTGAAACAAGTAAAAGATGAAAAGAAAGACTATAGATTTGGGAAGACCGTAGTTCAAACGCGGATTCATTACCCGATTATGCAGCGTGCGAGAGTGTATACTTTACTTTTGACAACGAGAAGACTGACGGAGAGCTCGTCTGTTTCACAGCTTGAAGAAGAGTAAAGGCGGTGAGCTGGCAGAAACGTTAGCACGCCGGGCGAAATGCTTAGCAGTATTCCGTCTGCCGTTACGTTCTGAGTTCAAATTCCGCCGAGGTCGACTTTGCCTCTCATCCTTTCGGGGGTCGATAAATTAAGTATCAGTTACGCACTGGGGTCGATGTAATCGACTAAATCCCTTTGTCTGTCCTTGTTTGTCCCCTCTATGTTTAGCCACTAGTAGGCAATAAAGAAATAAGAAGAGTAAAAAATTCTCTTCTTAGCACCAGTAAACATGTGACAGTTGCTCATAGGGTAATCAGAAATAAGATAAAGCATTGCTGACTATTAGATAAAATATAAATCCATAGATTTTTCTAAACTTAGATTCTTGGAAAACTTATTCAAACATTACAACGCAGGGATAATGTAAGAAACAGTGGCTATCTTGGATGAAAGTGAAACTAATGGAAGCGTTGTGCAGGTTGATGCAAAAACATAAAGAAAGCCATATTCCATTATTTGCCTGGAAGTAAAATACTCTGTGGGAAAGTTTATGTCAAAAGGAATGACAATGAACCGATAGTTCTTTCAGAAGCTTCACAAAGCATGAACGATTGATTGAAAGGAATTCAGTGTTGTATAAAATCAAATTCTTTAGAGGGACCATGTTGGATTATATGGAAAATAAGTAACGTTGAGACTGAATGTTATGTAACAAATCTAATTTTAGGAAACTATCCGTAAGAAGATATTGTCTTTCCGATTGAAAAACATCTTGGAAAAATAGCTAGAAAAAAAAAATGGTAAGTACCAAAAGTTGAGTTTAGATCTCGCCGAGATCAACCTTGTCTTCAACCTTCTGGGGTGCTTAAAAACGTTACTTAAAAAGAATAAAATATTGGGGCCGATTTTAGGCCGATTATACCCTCCAACAAAATTTGGAGTCTCTTGCTGATGTTAAAAATTGATATCTTCTTCAGTCAGTTGTTTGTCATTGTCGTTTGACCCTATTACCTGACCTTGTCATGGAGGCGCAATGGCCCAGTGGTTAGGGCAGCGGACTCGTGGTCGTAGGATCACGGTTTCGATTCCCAGACCGGGTGTTGTGCGTGTTTATTGAGCGAAAACACCTAAAGTTCCACGAGGCTCCGGCAGGGGATGGTGGCGAACCCTGCTGTACTCTTTCACCACAGCTTTCTCTCACTCTTTCTTCCTGTTTCTGTTGTGCCCGTAATTCAAAGGGCCAGCCTTGACACATGCTGTATCAAGCTGAATCTCCCTGAGAACTACATTAATGGTACACATGTCTGTGGAGTGCTCAGCCGCTTACGCGTTAATTTCACGAGCAGGCTGTTCCGTTGATCGGATCAACTGGAACCGACGGAGTGCCTGACCTTGTCCCCTGACACTCATTTTAACCTCTCTGTTATAACTCTCCTCATCATTCTGAATTTGTATTCGCAATTAACGTTCTTCTCGCGTTAACATTGCGATTTTTGTTTCATCAAGTGTTTATCTTTTATTAAAGTTATCCTCCACTCCATATCTGAGTTTCATTCTATTTCATTTTATTGGTGTTAGAAAAAACGTTACATTTGTTATTGTTATTTTATAAAACAAGCTTCCTTCGTTTTGCAATGCTTTATTCAAAAGTAAAAGTCAGTTCTCTGGTTCCATTGCAGTGTTCAAGATGGCTGAAAGGAAAGATGGAAGTTATCCTAAAACAAAAAACCTGTTCTTTAATGCATACAACGGAAAAGCCATTAAAGGCACCCAAGGACCAGAAAAGTTGATGGATTATATCTACTACTCAAAATAGATATCATCCTACTGACGGGCTTCTATATAGTTTCTATCAACAAATTTCACACAGAGGGCCATGCTCAACGCACGGCTTTGTCAGAAGACACAAACACAGGGTGTTGCGTAGTGGGAACGAACCGGAAACCACGTAATTGTAGAGTGCATTTTTTAACCATAGAATATTAAATAGCTCTCATAATAATAATCGAAACCTCACTGTTCCTTAGAGTATTCATGGATAACGGGGGAAAAGGACAGAAAATAGAGTAAGAACTATCTTGTTAGATGTCAAGTAACAGTAAAAATGAAAAGAAAGAAGCAAGAATTCTTATTATTGATACGTATGTATGTATGTATGTATGTATGTATGTATGTATGTATCTATCTATCTATCTATGTAGTTGATATTCCGTTTCAGGAGAGCCCCTATTGGAATAGACTCATGATGAAATAGATCCATTATCTAAGATATGAAGGACCTCTACCGGTCAAGATTGACCACACCTCTCAGCACCACGAGGTAGACTAGTATTGAGTACTCTTTTTCCGACAGTCCACAGTAAACGTACACACATATATATATGTATATACATGGATGCATATATAATGCATACACATACATGCACTTTTATGCATACACACACGGAGACACACGCACATATATGAAGAGAGAGAGATATAAGAACATACGCAGAGAACGCGAGAGAGAGAGAGAGAAAGAGAGAGAAAAAAAAAGAGAGAGAGAGAGAGAGAGAGAGAGAGAGAAAGAGAGAGAGAGAGAGAGAGTGATATGAAATTAAATCGACCTTAAAGTATTAACATTAGCAGGTGATAAAACTGATATCATTCTAAAATAAATGACTTTGATATCTGAAATCTATGTAAATAGTTGAAGGAAATGATTTTTATAATGTTTTTGGTAAATGAATAGCTGGACGGTGACTCGTGAAATATTCGTGGCTAAGGAGGTTTACAGCTGCAACAGAATGATTGTCCTTGGTAGTTCAGCTTTGGCAAGTGCTAATACTTCTGAAAGGTTGGCAGTCTGGAGAGAACACTTGACCTACAATTGCTGTCACTATTCTAAATCTCTAAATCTCTCATAGGAAATGTGATTTTCGTTAGTTATGAATGCTTTAAATGTCTTTATATTAATAACCCTTCGGTATCGTCAGCTATAAATGGATATATATAGAAACTTTTACTGAAATGTAATTTTGTCAACATCAATGAGCAATACTTTTAAAACGGTTTCTTCTCAAAAATTTTCATTGTATTTGTATCAATTTAATAAAACTCTGGCTAGATTTATTCAATTAATATTTTAATTTTTATGAATAAAAATTTCCTGCTGAAAATAAACGTTTTATGCACACAAACATCGATGTGCAGAAATAGACACATAAATTACCCATGCAACTGGGCTGTTTGTAAGGTATCTTTGTATTTGAATATAGCGAAATATTAATAGATTGCACATTAAGAAAGCACAACTAGACGTTAGTGCATGCTTAGAGTTGTACACATTTATGCACGCATGCATTTACGCACACATTGGCGTATTGATGTGCAGACTGGAATATTTCGCCAACTGAGAGCAAATAGCTGTTTTAAAATAAGAGTAGAAATAACACTCCAGAAAATCCAAAAGCTGATCATGTGATGACATTTAAAAGATGTAACTCACTGCGATTTTACAGATGTGGATTAAGGCGGCTGGTGAAAACGATATGATGTAGTAGGGTGGTTGTGGTCGTCGAGTGGTGGTGGTGGTGGTGATGCTGGTGGTGGTGGTGGAGGTAGTGGCTATGAGTCAACTGAATTAGCTGCTTTTTGTTTCTTTTAATAATTAGAGGCGGTGGGATGGCGGTCTGATTTTTGTAACTGTCAGGAAATTAAATATTTCTGGAATGCTAAAGATTCGTAGAAAATGAATTATTTCATTCTTCAGAAAATATAAATCCAAATTAATTGATATGAAGTTTTAGGGTTAGGCCAGTATAGAAGGAGGGACCGTTGAAGACTGTCTCAGACACCAGATATAAAAGAGGAGGAGAAGGAATTATATTTGAAAATAAAGTAAAATACAAAATGAAAATTATTCCAGCCAATGTTTCGTGTCGATATATTAGTCAAATCTCACGTCAATTATTCTGTGTCAGGTGCGTTCATATTTCGATTCATATATAATTATGAATTTACACACACACACACACACACACACACACACACACACACACACACTTCGATAAACACCGGGAATATGTAGGAGTCAGTTCGTTGGAATCCTTTATGAAAATTGGTCATTTTCATCTCAGTAAAGTATTATAATTACCAATGGTATCTATAACTGAGGTTTTCCTATTTCTCTTCCCTATATCGAAACATTCAACTTCATCATTCCTACACAATTTAAAGGAGACAACAATCATTTTCCGGTGAAGTTTCTATTCTTCCTCCAGTTTCTTCTAATATATATATATATATATATATATATATATATATATATATATATAAGTATAAAATTCTATGCGCCAATGCTATTGTAATACAATAATATTACAAGAGCCTTAGGGTGCCTTTAGTAAATTAGAAGAGGTACACCAAAGGAAGATGAAAGAGGTTAAATCGGCATAAACTTTAGTATATACTTTATATTATAAAATATTACTAATTCCTCAATGTGAACACATACAATGTATGTATATATATATATATATATATATCAATCATAAATAAATCATATATATATTCTGCGTTAAATGAAGAAACCGTGACGAGTGTGTCAATACACATCGGACGTTTATAAACTTAAAATTACAATTATTGTTTACACACACACAATGCTTTGTAAACTAAATATAAACTACACAGACACGTGTACCCTTAGCATAGTTCTCGGGGGATATTGAGCGTGACACAGAGTGTGACAAGGCTGGCCCTTTGAAATACAGGTACAACAGAAACAGGAAGATAGTGTGAGAGAAAGTTGTGGTGAAAGAGTACAGCAGGGTTCGCCACCCCCCTACCGGAGCCTCGTGGAGTTTTAGGTATTTTCGCTCAATAAACACTCACAACACCCGGTCTGGGAATCGAAACCGCGCTCCTACGACCGCGATGCCGCTGCCCTAACCACTGGGCCATTGCGCCTCCACGCAGCCGTACAATGTATGTAGTGAAAGTCAGAGAAAAAAAAAAAGCTCGACAGCAAATGAATACTACTAACTTTAGATACCGTATTTTGGCAGACGACAAGGCTTTTGTGCAATATAACTGACTTGGGACATTAGCTTGGAAAAGACTGATTTAACATTTAAAGAGTCTTAAGAAAGAGAAAGCAAAAATGTCCAGATCAATTACACTGAACTCTTCAACGCAACAGTGAATCTCAACGAGATTGAACCGAATCGCCCTCAAGATAAAATAAGAAAAATAAAAAACAAACAAACAACTAAAACGTTTCAAAGTAGACCAAAATAAAACTTACGACTTAAATACACATGAATTATTCGTACTTGGGAATCTATCAGTTGTTGAAAATTCTTCCTTTTTTCTTTACACCATTCTTCAAGGAAGTTTTTCTCCGCTTCTTGACTATACAGCAAATCATTGATCAACATCCTCCATCATTTTGAGTTTCCTCTTCTCACCGAATAGAATTGATGCAAGCAAAAGCATAAAGAAATAAAAACCTTCTCCTATGACGAATGGTGAAGAGAATCTTCGAAAATCTTCGAAAAATTTTATTCAATCGAGCTTTCGTAACTTCTTCTGAATGTTGGTAAATTTCGGCTATCTGGAAGAAAAGAAAATACGTGGAATCTAAAAATTATGGCAGTACAAGAAGTCAGAAGAATATTTATACATTGGCTATTAAAAATTTCATTATTATTGCAATCAAAAAGGCGGTGAACTAACTGAATTATTAGAACATTGGACACAAATGCCTCGTGATATATTTTCCGGCTCTTTGCGTCGTTTTGTTTTCAAATTACAGCAAAGTCAGCTTTTACATTATACAAGTATGTGTGTATATATATGTGTATCTATCTATCTATCTATCTATCTATATGAGAGAACAGTTTTATAAACAAACATCGAAGCGTGAAGTGAGTTGGTATTTTCATTTTAGAAATTAAGGAAATATATATATAGGTGAAAGTTGACTTCAATGGAATTTGGAGACAGAACGTAAAATGGCGATTCGTGCACAAATACAAGATGTGCAATGCCTGCCTTGAATACAAACACAGAGAGAGAGAGAGAGAGAGAGAGAGAGAGAGAGAGAGAGAGATAGAGAGAAAGAGAAAGAGAGAAAGAGAGAGAGAGAGACAGAGAGAGAGAGAGATGATTGAATGGAAAATAAAATAAAAATCAGACTTTAATAATAATAATCCTTCATTTTGATGGGAAATAGGCTGCAGAGAGGGTACATATATTCTAATATTCTTTTCTACTCTAGACACAAGGCCCGAAATTTTGAGGGAGGGGGCTAATCGATTAGAGCGAACCCAGTGCGCAACTGTTGAAAGGTAAAGTCGACATCGGCGGAATTTGAACTCAGAACGTAAAGACAAACGAAATACTGCTAGGCATTTCGCCCGGCGTCCTAAGGTTTCTTATCTCTTTATTGCCCACAAGGGGCTAAACATAGAGGGGACAAACAAGGACAGACAAAGGGATTAAGTCGATTACATCGACCCCAGTGCGTAACTGATACTTATCGATCCCGAAAGGATGAAACGCAAAGTCGATATCGGCGGAATTTGAACGCAGAACGTAACGGCAGACGAAACACTGCTAAGCATTTCGCTCGGCGTCCTAACGTTTCTTATTTCTTTATTGCCCACAGGGGGCTAAACATAGAGGGGACAAACAAAGAAAGACAAAGAGATTAAGTCGATTACATCGATCCCCAGTGCGTAACTGGTACTTAATTTATTGACCCCGAAAGGATGAAAGGCAAAGTCGACCTCGGTAGAATTTGAACTCAGAACGTAACGGCAGACGAAATACCGCTAAGCATTTCGCCCAACGTCCTAACGTTTCTGCCAGCTCACCGTCTTCATATGTCCTAATATTATTGTCCAAATATATAGTTTCAATTTTTAACGTGATATGCACTGGCTCAACTAGTTGGAGTTACCTTATACAAAATAAAGTACCAGTTATGTACGGAGGGCGATGGTATCGACTAAGCCGTTTCCTTCAAAATTGCTGGCTTTTTCCCAAAAAGCATTATTATTGCTACCAAAATAATTCGAAACGATTATTTAAAAAATATATTAATCTATTATCATTGATATCAATGGCCATTTTAAACAGACAAATACATTTAATAAATCCCTTGAATTATGTTTCCAATTATTTTTGACCGACAATTTCGGTACAAATCAATAACAATCTTAGAAACCAAGTTTATTGGGCGATTTGATAACACATTACTTACTCTTACACAGTCACTGGCACTCGCCCCAATAGGTATCGCTAGTACAGTTTACACTCGACAGAACTTTACACCGATGCACCCATTTATAACACTACATTATATTTGTATCCCCTTGCTGTTATACAAAACGAGTACCGCAGCCCCGGAGTCGGCAAATGACTAAATAACCATCTATTATATATATATATATATATATATATATCTCTCGTTGCTATTATGTTAAACTGTCGTATGTCCAAATTTGGCCAAATGGGCTTTTTTCGATATTTGTTTTTGCTTGCAATAGCCGGTTCTTTTGGTCAAACTATCGTATCTCCAGCTGTTTCAGATGCTAAGATATTTAAAATTGTCAAATTGTAGTACAACGGTTTTGCTACGGAATGGTGGAACTAATTTTTCGTCTTCTGAAAAAGTAAGGCTTTGGACTTATGACACTTTTACATAATAGCAACGATATATAATTATATATATATGTGTTTGTGTGTGTGTGTGTGTGTGTGTGCGTATATATTATTTGTGTATGTATATATATATATATATATATGAATAGACGGTTGTTAAAAAAGTAAGACACACACACATATAAAGAAAACTGGCACTCCGTCGATTGCAACGAGTGTTCCAGTTGATTCGAGCTACGGAACATCCTCCTCGTGAAAGTAACCTGCAAGTGACTGAGTAATCCATGGACACGCGTGTTCTTAACGAGATTACCGAGAGGAGATTCAGCGTGACACCGAATATGACAAGGCTGGCTCTTTGAATTACAGATGCAACTCATTTTTGTCAGTGGACAGGAACAATGTGAAGTAAAGTGTTTTGCTCAAGGACGCAATGTGCCGAGGACGGCGATCGAACTCATTGATTTTGCGGTGTTTGTCCTGCGATAACATCTCTCATGGACGTGCCATCTCAGGGCAAACACTAAAGTAACTGGCGAATAGATAATGTGATTAAGTATGACACTAAGGCAGCAAGCTGGTAAACTCGCTTGCGAATCGGACAAGATGCTTAGCGGAATTTCTTCCGGCTCTTTACGTGGTGAGTTCAAATTCTGTAGAAGCCGACTTTGTATTTTATCCTTCGGGTTCGATAAAATGAATATCAGTTGACCATTGGGGTCGACATAATCAACAATTGTATTTAGAAAACATTTTTCAATCCGTGACTGCCCGAGGTGTCACTTGCCAAAAGTGACGCACTGTGCGATCGAACCCAGAATCACGTGGTGGCGAAGCGAACTTCTTAAGCACACGGCAATAGTTGAACCCTCGTGTAGACCTTATCACAAAATGTGTGACATTTCACCTATATTAGAAATCGTTATTTACAAAGACACCATTGCCATCGTCTTCTTCTCAGTTAGTAGAAACGACACAACATCAGTTTAAATAACATATTTATTTTGTGTTGGTCTTGTACGGGTTTTGATTGGCTGTCAGATTTAGTACTTCACTATATGTCGACAATTTCTTCGTGTATTTCTTGTTTAAATTTTTTTTCGCTCTCCATCAGTATTAACTGAATATATTACTAAATTGACTACATTATACGCCATTTTGTATCGAGATCAGCATTATGGTAAAGAAACCGACTCATTGTAATATTTTTGCTTATCAGTCTTACTGTTTCTCTGTTTCTGTCTGTCTGACTCTCTTCTCTCTCTCTCTCTCTCTCATATATATATATATATATATATATATATATATATATATATATATATATATATATATATCCGTTCGTCTAGCAGTCAATTTACCTAACTACCTGTCAACCCATCTAACTGTTTAAATATTTATCTATTTATCTGTCTGGCTGTCTACAGCTTTGCCTCGTGCGCATTGTTAGAAAATTTTTCAATTTCAATAATTACAATACTGGTTTCAAATTTTGGCACAAGGCCAGCAATTTCGGAGGCGGGGTTAAGTCGAATACATCGACCCCTAGAGTTCAACTGGTGCTTATTTTACCAATCCCCAAAAATGACGAAAGGCAAAGTCAGCTTCGGTGGAATTTAATAATAATAATCGTCTTCGCGATCATCATCATCATCATCATCATCAATATTATTAAGCGTAGTGGATAGGCAGAATTGTTAGAGCTTTGTATGAAATGCCTTGCGGCATTTGTCACAATTCTTAACATTGTGAGTTCAAATCCGGCCGTGATCAACTTTACCTTTCATCCCTACGGGCTCGATTAAATAGAATACCAGTAAAGTACTTGGGTTGATGTACTCGACCAAACTCTTCCTCTTAAAACTGTTGGTCATGTAGCAAACTTTGAGACCATTCTTCTTCTTACTATTATTATTATTATTATTATTATTATTATTATTAATTTCTATTTTTCAATTTCTGTTTCTTATTCTTCATCGCCTGTCTGTCTTTTACGTCAGTTACTTTCTTCTCTTTTCTCAACCTCTTCCTGTCACTTCCCCCCTTCCTCCTCCTCCACCTTCTCCAGCATCTTTCGCATTCCACATTCTCCTCGTTTTGTCTTCTTTGTTCTTTGCTCCCCACCTCCCTAACGCCGCTTCTTTTGTCGTACTCGATGTTCTTGTTCTTGTTCTTCCTTCCTTGAATACTCTGTTTCTTCTCTTACTGCCACCTCCAAAGCACCGCTCCACCTTCAAGCATCACCGTCCCCCCCCACTAAACCCCCTGCCCTCCCGCCACCACCACAATCTCCCTGCATTATTTTATTTCTACTCCCACTTCAGATTTTCGCAAATCTGCGATATTCAATTCTCCAGTATATTTATTTCGTCTAAACAGCACCATTTATTATTACAAATGCCATTTATGGATTATTTATTCTAAATAATAATAATAATAATAATAATAATAATAATAATGCAAATATGAAAAACGAAAAAAATGTTTGCATTTCAACTAAGATTCGCCGCAACGCATCACGTTTCAACCTTGTAATGGATGCCGCATGGATTAAATTGAAATATTTGCGCATCTGATTATCATTATTAGTGTTGTTGTCGTTGTTGGTGCTGTTGTTATATGTTTTATTCATTTTTTTTTCTAACTTCAGGTGCCATACAAACTTAGTATTTCTTTTTGCTTTTTTTTTTTTGTATTTCATTGGCGCCATTTTTAAATGGAATTGCTGTCTGCTAAAAAATCAATTCAATACGTATTTGTTCTTTGTATGTAGCCACCATATTTCTGGATCTCTCTCTCTCTCTCTCTCTCTCTCTCTCTCTCTACACACATCTATATACGCACACATTTTTATATATATATATATATATATATATATATATATATATACATACACATGCACACATACGATCACATAAATAAGCGACATTGTTAAGTTACATATCTACAATAGCGTGCGTCCACACACACACACACACACACACACACACACACACACACACACACACACACACACACACACACACACACACACACACACACACACACACACACACACATCATATCTATGTATGTCTGCTTGTAGTGTGTGTATATACGTATGCATCAAGTTTCACTACATGTGTGTGTGTGTGTGTATATATATATATATATATATATATATATATATATATATATATATATATATATATATATATATATATATATGTATGTATGTAAGTATACACATGCAGATGTTCACAATTTTATCTGTTCATCTATTTACTTACCTTCTAGTGAAATGGCATTTTTCTCACATCTATCTATCTATCTATTTATCTATCTATCTACTAGTACAACTTTCTAGATATTTCCTTCAAGCTTTCATTTTTACTGTTGATTTTAGCAGAATATTTATTAATTCACATTTTAAAATAACGCTTTTTTTTTATTCACTTACTATCACCTTGTATATATTCTACATACTTTCACTTCTATTTCCTTTCCAGTAAATACATTTTATTTCATTTCTGTAAGTTTACTTTAACGAACTGTAGATAAAGTTCGTTTAAAGACATCCTTAAGTATCAAAACAATAATGGTTTCTTACGCAGGCAGAAGAACACACATTTTCATAGAAGGGTTACAGTCAACAAATCAATCCGCGTTATTGACTGATGACATATTTTGTGGACTGTGGAAGACGTTGTGCAGTCATTTCCTGCAGAACGTACATACGCTGACTTAAAGACTTATCTAAATATATGATGCGATTCGCTGTTGTTTTGGCCAGTCTTCAGCTGTATTTATTCCGACTAGGTTAATATTTATTAATTTGAATTTGAAATTAAAAAAGATAAGCAAGTAAGCAAGTAACCCACGCAACAAACAAACAAATAACAGAAAAAAGTATTAAAATAATTGTTATATTAAAATATATTAAATATTATTTCAGTCAAATATCAGTCTCATCTATCTATCTATCTACCTACCTACCTACCTACCTATCTATCGATATATATACGCACACATGTATATATATAAATATATATATATATATATGCGTTTATGCATGAATGTACGTTTACATATATGCATTTGTGTGTGTGTATATATATATATATATATATATATATATATATATATACACACATTCACACATGCATACATATATATCCATCCGTCCTTCCAGCCAGCCAGCCAGTCAGTCAGCCAGCTAGCCATACATACATACATATATACATGCATACCTACATACATACATACATACATACAGACATACATACATACACGCCTATCGATTTCTTTTTCTAACCTTCTGTTTGTGTATCTCTCTCTCTCCCTTTCTCTCTCTCATTCACTGTCCCTCTCTCTTCTCCCTGACCTCTCTCTCTCTCTCTCTCTCTCTGCAGTCAACTGGAAGATTTCAAATCTATCTGATCACGGTGATTTGGACAACGGATATATTACAAATGAAAAGACTATCGAGCTGTAGCGTTTGTGTAAACAGTGGACGGCATTAACACATACTCCCCAAACAAGCTGATAGTTGCAGATGAACAAAGAAAGCGATCATATACGTTTGTTCGACTTCATATGTTCATCTTAGCATTTTAAGTATTTTACCATTTGCAAAATAAAGATTTCTAAATGTATCATTGACAGAATAAAAAAAAAACGTGTTTATCACATACAAACAATCACACATGGTGTGTTAGCAAAACTTATCAAACACCCACACAGAATTTTCTTCTATTTTCCATCTTGCTGTCTTTGTTCTTCTCTTTCCTGTTCATTTTATTTCTTTTTATACAAAACACACACGTTCATATACACATATACTTAGACGTATACATGCACACGTTTATGCAAAATGAGTGGAAAAATGTAGTTATATTTAGCAACAGTCATTCTTATCTCTCACTCTTATATGTATATATTGATATATATACGTATAAATACATATATACATATATATGCATATAAACACACATATATGCATACCAATACATTATATATATATATATATATATATATATATATATACACACACCCATATTCGTGCATATATATATAAATATATCCTATTAACATGTGTGTGTATAAAATATACACACTGTATATATATGTATAAAATTGTAAAAATTTACAAATGCGCATGTATAATTGCATATCAACATCATCATCATCATCATCGTCAGCATTATTGAGCAGAAAGTATTTCCCAGACATCAACAATATCTAGTACCTTGTATGCTGTAAGCAAAACTGTTCGCTAATTTCTTTTTCTTTTTGTTTTATATATATATTTTTGTTTTTGTTTGATTTCATTAGTTTTCTGGAGATTGTCGAGATTGTCATCTTTTAAAACCATTAACCTTATTAACCACGATTATCCCGAGGGAGCTATCACTGATAAGATTTCCTAATCTAACGGAGAAATCCTTGTATTAATTCGTTTTCATGGTATAGAAAATACAAAAATATCTCTTTCGAAAGTGAGGCTTAATTTAGTATATGTCTTTCTGAGTTCTTTAGTAAATAAGTAGGTAGACAACTCACAAAATATATGCAAGAAACGATTGATATTGTATGTAAGCGTGGGTTTTGATTTTTGGATAGTTTAAACGGATAATTACCTCCTGAATAAACCAGGGAAATAATGATGGTAGTGACTGGCTGTATTGGGTGACTGGGAAGTTCAAAATATAGGAAAGAAGTGAATAGTAGGTGGATGGGGTGTGAGGATATTAAGGAAATTAAGAGTGAATAAGAGTGAAAAGAAAAGAAGAAAAATTAGGAAGGAAGTTGAGATCAAAGGAGGATAAAAGAGAGCGAGACAGAAAACAGAGAAAGTCAGATAGATAGAGATAGATAGATAGATATAGATAGCTAGCTAGCTAGAGAGAGAGGGTGAGAGAGGGAGAGATAGAGGGTGAGAGAGAGAGAGGGTGAGAGAGAGAGAGAGAGGGTGAGAGAGAGAGAGAGGGTGAGGGAGAGGGAGAGGTAGAGAGAGAGAAGGAAATCGATGAATAGACAGCCAGTTTGCTAGATTGATAGTTACACAGAGAAAGATAGGAACCAATCAGACTACAAACAGAAAATAATCAGAGAAAATGAAAGGTGAAATACTGAAAGAAAGGAAGAAGGCGAAGGAGTGAGAGAGAGGGAGAGAGAGAGAAGGAGAAAGAGAGGGAGAAAGAAAGGAAGAGAGAGAGAGTGAGGAAGTAATCAGACTAATGAAATCTGATGAAATATTAAAAGTAGAAAGCCGTATCAAGACTACAACATTAGTTTTGGAAATTCATTGAATGACCTGACGACAAAAAAAGCAAACCTATTCTATTTCGATTATTCAGTATTTCCTGACTAATACGAGCTACTGCTTGTAACACACTACCATTTGTCAGTTTTGCAATTGTTCAATCCAGAACACATCACGAAAGTCGGCAGTTTACTACGCTAGATCGACTGTAGTAAGCCATGACTCCATTCTATTATAGTCGTCATAGAATCAAACCACGAATATCTGCCATTAATCCTGTTATTTCATTCGTATTTTTGTAACCGTGTCTTAGACTATGGCTTGTGAGAGGACAGCTATTATAAATGTTCCCCATTTATCACAAATTTTCCCTATTCAATGCGACTTAAAACGTTTAAGTTAAGGATTCTCCACCATCCTCATACAGTCATTAGGATTCTTTAAGTAGACGTTAAAAAAAAAGAAAGAAAAGGAAGAGAGGAAAATAAAAAAATAGATTTATCTATATCTAATAAAGAAATGGTTACAATACTCATGTTTCAGAGATGTTCAGACATTCTGGCTTGCATACACATACAAAAAGCATACACGTAGAGGTAGGCGCACACACAACACACAAATATTCTGACCTAGTCACATATATATGCAAATATATAAAGAAACACATAAGCAAAAATACAATAAAAAACTATACTGAGTTTTACACACAGACAATTATATATATATGTATAGAGAGAAAACATACGTAGATAGCAGATAACAAGTGTAGTTATAAAGTCGATGATAGGCAAATACGTATTATCATCTGAGGTGGATACATATATGAAGATATATATATGAAGATATATGAAGATTCTAAGAGACAAAAAAGGGGAACCGGTGCTGATGTGCATCGGTAAAAGTTATATAGTGAAGTACATATACGATGGGACGAGAAGGAATCTGACGTTTTGAGATGATGCTTGCATCTGTATGAAAAAGACAGGGAGAAAGAAAGAAAGAGAGAGAGAGTGAGAGAGAGAGTGAGAGATAGAGAGAGAGAGAGAGAGAGAGAAAGAGAAAGAGAGAGAGAGAAAGAGAGAGAGAGAGAGAGAGAGAGAGAAAAGTGTTTTTTTCCTTTGCGCTCGGACAAAAGGGCGCTACCCAAACATCAGTCTCTACTCCCCGCGGAAAGCTCTCCAAACTCACAAACGCCAAAGTACAGATTCATAGGTACATAATTATGCATAAATTTACACATCTACCGAAATATAATTGTAACTTTGAAGTGTCCTGGTACCCTCGTAGCACTTTCTTATGTCGCTGCGAGACCTTTCAATAAACATAGTGAAAGAATTTTCCTAGAGGCCACACGTCACGACACGTGACAATGCTATAATTTTCTATAATGAGTTCTAAAGTTGACACCGAGTTACACATTTTGGTGTGACAATTCTTAATTATAACTACCCCAATATTTGACGGGTACTTTATTTTATTAACTTTGGAAGGATGAAAGGCAAACTCCACTCTAGCAGAAGTTAAAGTGAAAACGAAGATTGACTTAGCGAAAAACCACAAGGCATAGATAGATAGATAGATAGATAGATAGATAGATAGATGGATAGACCGTGTGAGACATGAATGCATATGAAATAATATTGCTTCTCATTTATCTTCAGGAGTTAGGATCTGCAGTCTCATCGCAAATTCTTAATTAGCTTTGTGTCTGAAGATTCGTACCGACGCAGATATTTATGTAACTAAGTTCTCTCTCGATAATCACAAGTATAAATCAAAAGTTGCGCTCTGAGTATAGTATCTACGTCTGCTGGACAATTATTTCTACCACTATGCACACCTTCATTCCTCTTGGATTGACCTTAAGTCTTGTGGGTGGAATAATAGGTAAGTGGAAACTGTACAGAATCCTGTTGGATTTATTGTACTTGTAAATCAAGGATCACGTTGATTCTACTCGACGCTCTACTAACCTAGCCAATTTTTCATAAACTCTACATTGGTGCAGGAGTGGCTGTGTGGTAAGTAGCTTGCTTACCAACCACATGATTCCGGGTTCAGTCCCACTGCGTGGCACCTTAGGCAAGTATCTTCTACTATAGTCTCAGGCCGACCAAAGCCTTGTGAGTGGATTTGTTAGACGGAAACTGAAAGAAGCCCGTCGTATATATGTATATATATATATATATATATATATATATATATATATGTGTGTGTGTGTGTGTGTCTGTGTTTGTCCCCCCACCATCGCTTGACATCCGATGTTGGTGTGTTTACGTCCCCGTAACTTAGTGGTTCGGCAAAAAGTGACCGATAGAATAAGTACTAGGCTTACAAAGATTACGTCCTGGGGGTCGATTTGCTCGATTATAAAGGCGGTGCTCCAGCATGGCCGCAGTCAAATGACTGAGACAAGTAAAAGAGTCAAAGAGTATTGGCCTAAGACTTGTAGGAAGCGTTAAGTCGGTGATGTGCTCACACCTAATCTCTGCGACTGACCGGAACCACAGTTATATATTAATAAGTTAAGTATAGCCATTATAGAGGCGGCACTAACTCTTACGCTCTGTTCTTCATTAATGTCGCAACAATTCCCCAAGCACATTGGTTGTTAATGTAATAATACAAGACCAAAACCCATGAATCATTAATATTATGTCAGACCTTCATATTTCTTGACCAATAATCTAGTTACTGGTCGTTAGATCTCTATGCCATTTACATAACTTATCATCTCATGCTTTGCTCATAAATTTCATGTCAATTGTCTTTGTGCATAATTGTATGAAGGTTACATGTTTCACAGAAATATTGCGTAAACTCTGCTCGAAAATGACAATGAAATAATATTTAAACATTACAATGAAGTTAATTTACTATAACATATTGCTGAGTTATCATTAATATACAGATTTTCGCGACATAAAATAATATTAAAACTATCCACGTATTGATATTAGATTCTTCATACGCTTCTAACATACAACATGAAAGACACTTCCGTTAAAATCAATATAGGAGTACCCACTTGTTCGATCAACTGAACAGCTTTCTCACTGAATTGAGTTCGAAGTGGCTGAGTACTCCAAAGACACGTGTAATCTTAACTAATTATTCTCGAGTAGAATCAACGTCATCCTTGATTTACAAGTACAATAAATCCAACAGGCTTCTGTACAGTTTCCACTTACCTATATCCAAGAGAAATGAATGTGTACATAGTGATAGTAATAATTGTCCAGCAGACGTAGATACTATATTCAGAGCGCAACTTTTGATTTATACTTGTGATTATCGGCAGAGAACTTGGTTATATAAATAGCTGCGCCGGTACGAATCTTCAGACACAAAGCTAATTAAGAATTTGCAATGAGACTGCAGATCCTAACTCCTTAAGATAAATGACAAGCAATATTATTTCATATGCATATATATATATATATATATATATATATATATATATATATATATATATATATATATATACACACACACATACACACATATATATATATATATATATACATTTATGATTGACCGTTGACTGAACACTATTCAATTTTTTTTTTCTCCGTGTTTTTCTCCTTGTCTCCGTATTCTTTCTGTTGAAGAGCCTAGCTCGAAACGTCAAAGACTTTCCGTATTCCCGAGCGTCATACTAATATATACTTTTGTTATTTACACCACCTGTCCTCGTCTGTTGTTATTATTTGTATATTCTCCCATATATATATATATATATATATATATATATATATATATATACACACATATATATATATACACACATACATATATGTGTATTTTATTCTGCTAATTGTTTCACTCATTTGACTGAGGCCATGCTGGAGCACCGCCTTTAGTCGAGAAAATCGACACCAGGACTTATTCTTTGTAAGCCTAGTACTTATTCTATCGGTCTGTTTAGCCGAACCGCTAAGTTACGGGGACATAAACACACCGACATTGTCAAGCGATGGTGAGAGGACAAATACACACACATACACGCACACATGTATATACGACGGGCTTCTTTCAGTTTCCGTCTAACAAATCCACTCATAAGACTTTGGTCGGCCCGAGGCTATAGCAGAATACGCTCTAAAAAGTTGACGCATGCATATGACGTCAGCACAATTATGAAACACACACACACACATACACATACACACACAAACACACCTTATATTTATGTAAATGCGTTTATGATTTCATCGTTGCTGTAGCAAGATGCCCGCCCAATCCATTTGGGCCAATCCATTAGCCTCTAAAAATCACGGTTGTCACGGTTGGAAAGGCTTATGTAGATAATATGAAGATGAGTATCATGAATCTTACGTACGTTTCGATATGCACGTTTTTGTATGATGTTGTGTGTATGAAAATGTGTGTATATGGTGCTGTTTGTTAGTGAATATCTGTTTGCAATTGTTTCTGTGTACACATGTACGTGCTTGATTGCGTCTCTGGTGTGTGTGCGCGTCAGTAAATTTATTTTGATCAATAAGAATAAAAGAGGAGCTAATTCTAACAGATGGCTTTGGTATTTTGATCGCCGGCTGCATAATTAAATCAAGCTGATTAACTGCACTGATTGTTGCTCCGTCTGACTACATATCTTTACATATCCTTCTAAATGAATTATAAATTCCTCCCCTACAAACCATTTAGTGTATTTCAAACCCAGTGTGTATATGCGCAGTCAATAGATCTTGTCAGTTGCTTTGTGCGTCTACATATCTACAATTATATTTATTTATTTTCATTATATTTATTTAATTTTTGTTTGCTTTAAAATGTCGGATATTCCGATTAACAAAATTATATGATCGGCTGTCATGAGTCAAATATAATTTTCTTGCTGAGCCTTGACAAGTGTGTTAGATATTTTAACATGACTAGTTTGGCTGACATACTTCACCATTATCTTTTGAAAATGATCAATGTTATTGCAAGATTATCGATTCAACGATTGTTTCAGATTGATACTGACGTATTTTGACCGATGTTCAATATCGATTATGGGAATCGAGTATATTTTGAGTGGACGTCCGTATGTTTCCTTTTAATTTTCACAAACTGGCCCACTCTTAGTAATCACTGAATGATTTTTTGATAATTCATATTTCATATTCATGATTAAAGTTTCCACGCTTGATAGTGAATATCAGAACTAATAAAACAGATTTATTTAAAAGTAAGGGCTTCTTCAAGATAAGATCAACTTAATACAAAGGTAAGATATGCTTCTCTGTAAGATCAAACTCGTACAAAGTTAAGAGCTGTTTCGAGATGAGATCAGCTTGATACAAAGGCAAGATATGCTCCACAGTAAGATCAAGTCGATATAAAGTTTAGGGCTACATTAAAGCAAGATCAAGTTGATACAACGCTATATATGCTTCAAGGTAAGATAAAGTTGATACAGAGGTAGTTTCTTCAAGGTACGATCAGTTTGATACAGATGTAAGAGCTACTTCAAGGTAAGATAATTTTGATAGAAAGTTAAGAACTGATTCGATATAAAAAAATCAAGTTTATACAACGCCATGTGTACTTCAATCAAAGATGAATTTGATATAGATGTAAGGGCTGTTTTAAGGTAGGATCAAATTGATACAAAAGTAACAGTTTGCTGCCTTTAGGGGTGAAATTTTATCCGAGTATTTAGCCTTGCATCGTAGCTAGAAGTAGTTATCCGACTTGTAGTAAGAAGCGATAACGTTGTTCCTTGGCCCCGGGTCAACTCTGACAGCACATTTGTGATCAAAGACATTCTAACACTGACCAACCCATGTTTTTTGTACCTGGAGGAAACCAAGAGCAATTACGATCTAACATGATCTGCTTTACGACAATAGTGTGTGATATGAAAGAGAGTCGGCAGCTATTTCTAGCAGGTTGACCGAACACATTACAGGCAACATCGTTAGCTTTTAACCTGTAAAACGTAAATTATTTTTTTGTGCCATTGGGTGATTCCCAGCATCGATAAAAAGCTTGGTAATGCAGTTTTTGAAGGCACGGGACTTAGCGGTTAGGGTGCTCAACTCACTATCACGATGGTTAGGTTGTAAGTTCGATTCCCAGTTGTGCGTTGTATCGTTGAGTAAAGCACTTTATTTCAGGTTGCTTCAGTTCATTCAGCTGGCTAAAATGAGTAGTACCTGTAATTCTGTGCATGCTGAACCTCCCTGAGAACTACGTGAAGGGCACGCGTGTCTGTGGAGTATTCAACCACTTCCACGTCAGTTTCACAAGCAGGCTGTTCCGTTGATCGGATCGACTGGAACCCTCGTCGTCGTAACCAACAGGACGATAGTTAGTGCAATTTCGGTGTAAGATATCTATGGTTAATCTACCGGCGTAATACCAAAGGGAAGAAAAATATGTTCTCATTTTAACTCAGAGAAATATTATTAAAACATTAACCTCTAGATCAATAATCGATATCATTCTAAAAAAAAAACAAAAAAAACCCAACAAATAAACAAACAAAAACCAAGCCGCCCCCCAACCCCAACCAAAGAAGCAAGAATGATCAATAAGTTAAAACTTAATCTAAATTAAATCAATTAGTGCATCATTACATGATTAATTAAACAATATAATTGGACCTGCTGCTAATATGATTATATTGAATTAATATAAAGATGAATAAAGAGGCGGCGAGCCGGCAGAATCGTTAGCACGCCGGGCGAGAAGCTTAGCAGTATTTCGTCTGTCTTTACGTTCTGAGTTCAAATTCTGCCGAGGTAGACTTTGCCTTACATCCTTTCGGAGTCGATAAATTAAGTACCAGTTTTGTACTGGGGTCAATCTAATCGACTGACCCACTTCCCAAAAATTTCGGACCTTCTGTTTAGGGTAGAAAAGAAACGTTAGCACGCCGGGCGAAATGTTGAGCCGTATTTCGTCTGTCTTTATGTTCTGAGTTCAAATTCTGCCGCGGTCGACTTTGGCTTTCATCCTTTCGGAGTCGATAAATTAAGTACCAGTGTCGTACTGGAATCAATCGAATCGACTGACCCCCTTCCCAAAATTTCGGGATTTGTGCCTAGAGTTGAAAACAATATAAAGATGAATAAAGCTTTGTTTCACGCTATTCATACGCTACAGAAACCGGGAAACCGTCCCTATGCTCCACAAGGGGCAAAAAGGAATAATAAGAAGATATATTTAAACGCACACACACACACACACAGAGTATATATATATATATTCTTTTATTCTTTTGTTTCAGTCATTTTACTGCTGTCATGCTGGAGCACCGCCTTTAGTCGACCAAATCGACCCCAAGACTTATTCTTTGTAAGCCTAGTACTTATTCTATCGCTTTGTTTTGCCGAACTGCTAAGTTACGGGGAAGTAAACACACCGACATCAGTTGTCAAGCGATGGTGGGTGGGTGGGACACACACACACACACACATATACGAGTGCTTGCAACAGAGTGGATTCCTTCGCTAGTGTCACACAAGCACTAAATGGTTGTTGTTAAAGCGTGTGACGGAGTAAGTCAAACTGGAACAGTCGGATTCGAACTCAGAATGCAAAGCATCCTGGTTGTTCTAAGGAATCTAACATCTGACACCTTAGACTCGTGACAGGTAACATGTTGTCGGCTCCAGAACAATGAAAGACAAATTTGATTTTACATATATATATATATATATATATATATATATATATATACTAACTTCAAGGAGATCGCGAAAGCCCTGGTTGGAGACCCAACAATTCGAGTTCTTTTACAGGGCTTTAGAAAAAACATTGAAATAATGCTGCAATAAGTGTGTGGATCTGAGAGAGGAGTATGTTCAAAAAATCATAATTAACCGATCCTCCTGTATTTTCTTTTACTCAAAACTTGGAACTTTTCAACATCCCTTTCTGTGTGTGTGTGTGTGTGTGTGTGTGTGTGTGTATTATGACTCCGTGATTCTACGAGGCTATACAATCTGTTAAATAGTACACACCCTCCCACACACATTTATGTGAGGTGTTAAGGTCGTGTCAGTGGAATGGCTTAAAGCTACCAATACCATTGACATCTGCCTTGTCAACGAGCGACAGAATCAAGAGAAAGAGCTGAAGACATAGTGTATGTGTGTGGGGGGGAGGGAGTGTGTGTGCTTGAGAGAGAGATAGAGAGAGAGAGAGAGACAGAGAAAGTATTAGGCACAAGACATACAGTAAATCAATAACTTTTATCACCGCAAAATACAAAAAGAAGCAAAAAAATCCATCGACAAGGAAGTGGAAAGAGAGAGAAAGAGAAAGAGATAGATAGATAAATAGATTGATAGAGAGAGGTAGAGAAATGCATTCAATGACTATGTTGTGTAAGGGAGTTTGTGTGTAGGGGGAGGGGAGACCGGGGTTGTGTCGGTGAACCGTTTCAGGTTTGTGCTCTCAATCGTTTAGCATCCGAAGACGTCGCAGGTGTACCGTCTGCCCAAAACACACCTATATAATAAATGATTTCTCTGCGAGAATAGGGATGGAATTTTCGTTGCACTTCTGCTTGCGACCTTGTAGCTGAGCCAATTGCATACTGCACGAACACACACACACACACACACACACACACACACACACACACACACACACACACACACACACACACACACACTTATAAAACGCCATATTGCAATGCCTGGTAGAGACCGGCCCCTCCAAGTTTGAACTCAGCCAATTTCTTCCTTAGAGAAAGTAAAAAAAAAAAAAAAAGAAACGAAAAAGAAGAATCGATTCTAACTTGTTCGGTTATATATCGACCCCGAAAGAATAAAAACAAAGGCGACCCCAGTGGGATTTGAACTCAGATCGCTAAAACACGAAATGAATACCACTAGACATTCTAAAGACTTTACCAATCTTCATGCGCACGCACAGATCTATCTATCTATCTATCTATCTATGTATATGGGGCGAGAGAAAGATGAGAGAGAGGGGGAGGTAGACATTGCGTGGAGATGTATTTATAAATATACGATATTCCACTGGTAAAAAGAGACTACAAACAAAGAAAGAAACCAATAAGCACTACAGCTTGCCGAATGTCTTAGTTGGTCAATCAAAAGACTGACTATACGGGAGGTCAGACAGAACTTGGACAAAAGAAACATAAGTACGTGCTTAGCTTGTAAGAGGTCGCTTTAAAGTCTTATATAAATCTTAAATCCATCAACAGCATTTCCCTCAGCTACATACATACAGAAACATTCTTCAAACCGACACATTCACAAAACACACACTCATGCCCCCGCACAAGCACGCTTATTTACATACATACATACATACATACATCTCTACACATAGATATATGCACCCGCACTCTTTCTCTTTCGTATACACATTAGAAACTTCGGAAATCATTCTTGTCAGATATAAACAGTTAAGTACGATATGTATGAATATATGAGATTACGAGAACTGATGCTTAGTGATTTCAAATCCGTTTGCGGCAGCAATAGGTATGTATGTATATCTATTGACCAAATAAGAGAGGTGAGAGAATAGATGTTTATTCAATAAGTTGACAGGTGTTTCGTAATCTGTGTTAGTTACATAAGCGAGGCTACAAAATCCATCATATACACACATACATTTGAGTGTATATGTGTATGTATATATATATATATATATATATATATATATATATATACTCACATAAATATAATTGTACTAGAATAAGTATTAGGTTTACAAAGAATAAGTCCTGAGGTCGATTTGTTCGTCTAAAGGCGGTGCTCCAACATAGCCGTAGTCAAATGAGTGAAACAAAAGAATAAAAGAAAAAAGAATATTTGTGTGTGTGTATATGTATGTGTGTGTGTGTGTGTGTGTGTGTGTGTGTGTGTGTGTCTGTGTGTGTGTGTGTGTGTGTCTGTGTGTGTGTGTGTGTCTGTGTGTGTGTGTGTCTCTGTGTGTGTGTGTGTGTGTGTGTCTGTGTGTGTGTGTGTCTGTGTGTGTGTGTGTCTGTGTGTGTGTGTGTGTCTGTGTGTGTGTGTGTGTGTCTGTGTTAGTCTCCACCACGGCTTGACAACTGTTGCTGGTGTATTCATGTCCTCGTGAATTAGCGTTTCGACAAAAGACTCGACAGAATAAGTAACAGGCTTAACCCAAAATAAGTATTGGGGTCGATTTATTCGACTAAAAATTCTTCAAGGTGGTGCTCCAGCACGGCCATATTCTAATGACAGAAACAAGTAAAAGGTAAGCTTCCATAGGTATTAGTGGGGCAGATAGAAAAATGTCGCGCAGTATTCATTTGTAACTAATTTGCGCTTACTGCTTATCTTGTCGAGGTTAACTTTACCGTTCATCTTTTCAAAATGGATAAGAATATTAACCAATAATTCTGCTTTACTTAATCGATTATTAACCCGCTTCAAGCTTGGTCTTGTGCCAAATCAGTATTCTGTACGTATGTGAAAAATGGGTAGACAATGGGGATAAACGGTCGGCATGACCGAAACCTTAACGAAAATTTTTAGTCGCCTATTGAAATCACTTAATGTATGTAACTAATATGTCTTTTATTCATTTATTCTTTTATTTGTTTCAGTCATTTGACTGCGGCCATGCTGGAGCACCAACTTTAGTCGAACAAACCGACCCCAGGACTTATTCTTTGTAAGCCTAGTACTTATTCCATCGGTCTGTTTTGCCGGAAAGCAAAGTTACGGGGACGTAAACACAACAACACTGGTTGTCAAGCGATGTTGTGAGGACAAACACAGATACACACAAACACACACATACATACACACACACACAAACACAAACACACGCATTTATATATAAACGACGGGAATCATTCAGTTTCCGTCTACTGTGTAAATATGTTTAAGTATGTATGTGTGTATGTGTGTGTGTGTGTGTGTGTATGCGTGTTTATATGTATGTAAAGGTGCGTGAGTTAGTGGGTGCAGTATTCGATTCACGATCGTGCAGCGTTCTGTCCTTAAGTAAGACTCTTTATTTCACGTTACTTCAATCCATTCATGGCATAAATGAAATTTGCCTCTATTTCAAAGGGCAAGCATTGTGACAGTCTGTGTGGTAAGTAGCTTGCTTAGCAATCAAATGGTTCCAGATTCAGTCCCACTGCGTGGTACCTTGGGCAAGTATCTTCTACTATAGCCTAGGGCTGACCAAAGCCGTGTTAATGGATTTGGTAGACGGAAACTGAAAGAAGCCCGTCTTATATATATATATATATGATGTATGTGTATATGTTTGTGTGTCTGTGTTCGTCTCCCCACCAACATTGCTTGACATCCGATGCTGGTGTGTTTATGTCCCCGTAACATAGCGCTTCGGCAAAAGAGAACGAGAGAATAAGTACTAGGCTTACAAAGAATAAGTCCTGGGGTCGATTCTATCGACTAAAGGCGGTGCTCCAGCATGACCGTAGTGAAATGACTGAAACAAGTAAAAGAATAAAAGAATATATATATATATATATGTGTGTGTGTGTGTGTGTGTGTGTGTGTGTGTGTGTGTGTGTGTGTGTGTGTGTGTGTGTGTGTGTGTGTGTGTGTGTGTGTGTGTGTGTGTGTGTGTGTGTGTGTGTGTGTGTGTGCGTGTGTGTAGAAATATAAAAATATACTAGGTGCAAAGATACTGAAGATTCAGTATACACCACGTGACAAAATTACGAGTTGAAAATATGCGTAAAATTCAACATGTATATAAATATATGTACACACACACACACACACACACACACACACACACACACACACACACACACACACACACACACATATATATAGTGTAGGTATCAGTTAGGGGGGTTTAATACCTCTAAGGGATAATCAAATCCAAAGTCGCTCCTGGTTATTACCTGGGTAGGTACAGTCTTTTGCAAGGTTGTACGGTAGCAGCTGGTTCGGTTGGTAAACCGTAGTTTAAGGTATATAGGAGAAGAAAATGGATGTAATAACATGGGGAGACTCGTGGTTTTCGATGGTATGCCTTTAATTTAATTAGATAACAAAGAAGAAGGAAAGAAAGATGAAGGTAGCATCCATCTCTGCTTCCTTCTTCTTTGTTATCTAATTAAATTAAAGGCATACCAGCGAAAACCACGATTTTTTTCTTGTTATTACATCCATTTTGTTCTGATGTAAATAATACAGAATGGTACAAGAA
>NC_142931.1:14985579-14988079 GCF_046866305.1 Octopus bimaculoides | reverse complement strand
TACCAAAACCTTGTGGGTGGATTTGGTAGACGGAAACTGAAAGAAGCCTGTCGTGTACCCCCACCATCGCTTAACAACCGATGCTGGTGTGTTTCCGTGCCCGTAACGTAGTGGTTCGGCAAAAAAGCCTGACAGAATAAGTATTAAGCTTACAAAGAATAAGTCCTGCGGTCGATTTGGTCGACTAAAAGCGGTGCTCCAGCATGGCCGCAGTCAAATGACTGAAACAAGTAAGAGAATAAAAAATATATACAGTAATCCTTCACCATATCGCACCATATCGCGGTTTACCTTTCGCGGTTCACCTACCGCGGTTTTTTAGTATTTAAGCTTTCGTCGATTCCTTCCCGGTGTTCTTTTTCATTTATAATAAAATAAATATATACAAATTATGATAGCAAAAAAAAAAAAAAAATACAGTACAGTACTGTTTCTATTTCGCGGATTTTCTCCTATCGCGAGGGTTGTTTTTAGAACGTAACATCCGCGATATATGCATAATTGTTAATATGAGGTAAAGTTTCTTGAATCGTTGTTCTTAGTTTCTCACTTCAAGAATTTTGAGCTTCTAATAAGAGATATATACTTTACAGTATGTATGCAATGTAATCCTGCATGTTTGCGTATGTGTGAAAAACATTATATAACAGTTAGTAAGTGAATAAAAAAGGAACATATATACAGGCATAAATATGTTATTACTAATAAAAACACAATATTGCACCACATACAAAGACGTGTGCATAACACACTCACAGACACATATGCGAGAGCACACACAAACACTCACATATAAGCATGCATGTATGCCTACATGCATGCGCATATGTATATGTTATATTAATACATTATATGTGTAAAAACATCTGTGAGAAAACTACCGGCGTGCGGCTCTTTATTAGTATTTATCTTCCCTATTTCTTTTCAGTATTCTTATTTCCTTACTGTCGTCATCTTTCGTATTCAATAGCTTATAATATCTCTTTGATATCCACCACCAATAGACAGTTTAAACATGATCGAACGAAAAAAACGACGTCCTAATGATAGAGCTTCACTGAAAACCTGGCAACATTGTCATGCAAGTTAAGTGCATCATATTTGCAATGCACTTAATGTTGTTACAAACAAACGTTTCTTTTTTTTCCCCTTCTAACTGTCTGTCCTGGCTGAGAAATGCAGTCGCTAAATGCAAATCTAGAGCGATACAGAGGGAAGTGCACATGAAATACGAGACAGTTTTGTTATTTATGCTCTGTGTTCTTCGACAAAACACCATAGTGTTGTAGGGGAGGGGTAGAAGTAATATTTGACCTGGAACACCAAACTTCTGCAGAGCATTAATAGACGCAAGAAAGGAATAGAATGCAAGGCGATAGTTAACAAGAGAAATACTTATAAACAACAGAATCATCACTTGTCATTCGTCACTTAAATTGTCAGTCACGTTCGCTAAATGTATGGTACATTATAAGAAACTGCATACTGCATTAATCTCATTAGATTTCTATTTTCTGCATAACAAACCATGCTTGGAACCGACAATCTGAACACGTACACCCACAAAAGGGTGGAAATTCCACGTCTTCTCCACACAAATAAACAAAACAAGGAAAGCCCCCCCCCGCCAAATAATAATAAATAAACGAAGATATTTAAAACGAAGACAACAATCTTATAAAATTAATGGATGCAGGTATTTGTGAGAAAAACACGGGTTCTTTGCAAATATTTTCTTGGACGATTCAACGAATTTCCAGAAAAAATCTTTTTATTTTATAAATATCTGATTGCTTGTTTGGTTAATTTACTGTAACTTAGACAAAAGTAGTTATTGGAAAGTACCAAAAAATACCAAACGTTTATTGCGGAGGCGCATGGATTAGTGATTAGTGTAGTGGTGATGGATTCACGATCGTAAGATTGTGGTTTCGATTCCTGGACCGGGAAACGCGTTGTGTTCTTGTGTTCTTGAGTAAAACACTTTATTTCACGTTGCTCCAGTCCACTCAGCCAGCAAAAATGAGTAATCCTGCTACAGACCGGCGTCTCATCCAAAGAGGAATAATATATATGTCAAAGAAACCAGAAAGTGGCCCTGTGCTCCTTACGGAATAATGTGAACAAACCCATCATAGGGTTAGTTCACATTAGAAGTTTTTTCCCAGATTTCTTTGCGTTTAGTGGTTGACCAACATACATCTTCACAATAAAATACAAGCCCGTTGCAGGTTGGATGAAATTGAAATGCTGAGAGCTAACGAAACATATAAAGACCCAGTGACTTAGATTTATATAATTGTTGTTATTGTTTATCAACTGGCTCTGATTTAAAAGACATACAGTGAAAAATAGTCCAATTCTGACCACTCTGCCTTTTTTTCTAGTTAATATACTTCGGACTGTATGATTCAACGCCTCTTTTCACGACAGTCAGGTGCGATTTGAGGGCAATATAAATGTTACATATTGTAAGTCGAGTGAAATACTATATATGTAG
>NC_142931.1:14948079-14980579 GCF_046866305.1 Octopus bimaculoides | reverse complement strand
TTGTACATTAACAAGTAAATTTGCTCATATGAATATTTGATATGAACAATACACATTATAACATTATTACAGCTATCAGTTGATTGATGAGATCTGAAAAGCGGTAGCAGAAGGAAGCATACGACTTCTTCCTCGTCGTTCTCCAGCATAATGCAATAAAACTGAACGGATTACTACAAGCCTTTTTCTTTTATTGGTGCCATTGCCCTATCAAAGTTATCTGATAATAGCAACAAACGAAGGAGGGGGCAAAAACTACATCCTACGTCTTGGTTACTTAATTTCAAAAAAGTCAGAGGAATGGCGAACGTTTTTCATACGGTTGTTGTTGTTAATTACGTTTGGAATGTTGGCGATAAGGGCGACGGTGCAGGTGGCTGCGTAGATATTGGCGGAGGCGATGATGTGTGTTTGTGATGGTGGGGTGTGTGTGGTACTAATTTTTGGTGTTACCACACTCATGGTTGTAGCGGTGGTGGTGGTGGTCATGCTAATGCTGTTGCTAGTGTTGGTGAAATTGGTGTTAGTAGTGGTAGTCGTGGGTGGGCTGGTGTTGTTGATTAGGGCTTGGCGCTACTGCAGTGGCGTCGTTGGTCTGGTCGTTTTGGTGTGGTGTTTTTGTTGTTATTTATCTTTAATTTAGACAAGATTCAGCAGTTTTATGATCCAAGATATTCCAACCATGACCATCCTGTCTTTTCATATCAAAAACTCTATCGTCTCATGTGTCTCTTCATTTTTACAGTGAGGGTGTGGCTAGAGAGAGATTTGACTGCTATTTCTACCAGATTCAAAGACCTCATATAAGCTCCCTCGTGGGCTCAGAAATCCCTTCGATTATATTTGGTGTTGAGGATAGTGTTGTTGTTTGTGTTGTTTGTAGTGCTGTTGGTGATGGTGATGGTGGTGGTGGTGGTGGTGGTGGTTGTGGTGGTGGTGGTGGTGGTGGTGGCGGTGGTGGTGGTGGTGGTATTGCTAATGGTGTTGGTGGAGATGTTGGTGCTGTTGAGTTGGTGCTGTTGTTGTTGTTGGAGGCGTAGGTATTGCTTATGTTGTTTATAATTGTGGTGGTTGTGTTGAGTGTTGATGATTGAATGTGATTTTGTTGATATTGAACTGATGGATCATAGGATAAACAGACAAACATCGTGATTTCGATGTTTATATAAATTAATGATAGTGTTTTCGTTTAGAAAACGGAACGAAATAAAATCTAGAAATGCATTAATGAAAAATACAAAATACCACAAATCCGAATCTCGTTCTCAAACAAAGAAGACGAGTTTCACTCAAATGCATGCGCATGCGTGCGTGTAGATGTTAGAAAGAGCGCGCGTGATTGAGCAAGTGTAACACGCATACATGCATGCAGTTACTATAGAAGAAAGAAAGAAAGAAAGAATGAAAGAATGAGTGACGTGACGCAGTTACTTTAAGATGCAGCAACGAAAACGAGCTAAACGAATCACGTGATCTTTCATTGTTCGATTAAAACAGCCGACACACCACCAACCAAGGCAAACACTGTCTGGTTTTAGTTCTTTGACTTCTCTAAAAGATGTTCACCTTCATCACACGTTGCCAGTTTAGATTTCAAGAAACGAAAAGCCAAGTCTACAAGACTTTGCATCAATTTCGTCAGTGAAGAATGAATAATTTAGAAGGATTCTACTCTGTCGGTTTTCATTTGTTTCTTTCTATCTGTAATTCTTGGACTCAATTTTGACTCTCACATAACTGAACGAGAAAATAAATGCGCTCAATAGTTACTGAAGATTTACTTCTGATGGTTTTCTATTTCTTTTTCAGTTGGTAGAAAGGCGTAAATTATGACATTGAATTTAATGTAGAATATATTTATTCTTATACTAAAAATAAACACTTTTTATGTTACCATATGCAGAGAATATACAACGAAATATTTCTTATAACTATACTTATAAAATTTTTATTCTCTGCATATTTCTGAATGTACGAGGAAATAAAACATCTTGCTTTTAAGGTGACATTGAAATAGCATTTCTGCTGAACACAGAACACGAAATAATGTTTCGAGTTGAGTTTGAAATATTATAATTGTGAATGAAGAGTTTATCACGCAACACACGTACAAACATACAATAGTGAAAAAGCATTACATAACTTGGAGACGGACATATGCAGTCAATGGAGAAAACCGAGTGGCAAATATATCATAGGATAAAGAGAGGACATATCACGCAACAATGAGATGAATACCGAACCATAACTATAAATTAAATACATAACTCATCTAACAGAAATCACTATGCAAATATTTGAGAAGTAAATTACACAATTAAATAGAATATATCACATGGGAGAATTAACAAAGACTCAGAACAGAGAGCTGTCAAACAAACGTACAACATAAACAGTTAAGTTAACGTTTGGGAAAGACAGCTTAAAACTGTGTTATTCCACTGACAATGTTAGATCCGACTTATATCTTTAAGCGGTAGGTCCAAAACACTGCCTTGTTTAACAACGTTACACGGTCATTTGAGATTTTTAGATACAAATATTCGGGAGAGCATCTCGGTCACCCTTTTGTCCATTTTACTTTTCTTTTTGGACTGCAGCCATTAGCCCTTTGATGCTCTGGCCATCATTTACAACGACTTTCCCGGTCTAAGAAGACCTTTAAAGCTCTTAGGCACAACACGTCTTAACTGATATATATATATTGACACATATGTACACACACACACACATACATACATATGTGTGTGAATGTATGTATATATAAACATTATAAGTATACATATACATACATGTATACTTATAATGTTTATAAATACATACATTCACACACACATATTCGTATATTCACTCTACGCATATATATGTATGTACATACATACACACATATACATACCTACATACGTATATATACCTATATCTATCTATCTGTCTGTCTATCTTGTTATTTTCCCCGATCCCTTTTGATCGGAATTTTACTTTTCTTCTTATTTCCCCACCTTTTTTCATTTTCGAAAAGAAAAGGTCTACATTTGTATTTGCCCCCTCTGTGTTCAGCTCTGTGTGGCCAATAAAGAAAGTTATTTGCCTGCCTGCCTGCCTGCCTATCTATCTATGTCTGTCTGTCTGTCTGTCTGTCTATCTATCTCTGATATTTCAGAGCTGTGGACCTTCGTCGAACGGCTGTTGTCGCGTGTGGGACGAGCCCACTTATCAGCCGAGTCTATCGTGAATATTGTTCCGCCACCTTCCTTTAAACGGGAAGGAAAAACGGTTTTTGTAACACTGATAGCTATGGCAAAAGAATGCGTGTGGTGGACGCGTTTGAAAGGTCTACAAACAAACACTTTCCTCTCTGGTCAGTCCCTCGTCAACTTTTTCAAGTACCACTTGAAAAGGAGGATGAGGATAGAGAAGAAAGTGTTGTCGAATGAAAGTTTCAATAAAAACATGGGTAAATGTGGCAAGAATGGTAAGAATGAAAGACGACACCATTTTAAGCATAGACTTGTAACAAAGAGAGACAAAAAGAGAGAAGGTACTTACTTTCATGTACCTTTTAAAAAAAAAAGCCTGAGGTGACCGTGGTCTTTTCCGTAGGCTTTTCTCTCCACGGATAAACCTAATCTATTCCCCGTTTTTTACATCGACTGTGATACACGATCCCTATTGATCGCCCCCCCCACCCACGTTTTTTTTTCTTCCCGCGATCCGTTTTGATCGAAATTATCCCCCCCCCCAAGAAAAGCTCTACTTTGTAATTTGTCCATTTGCTGTATTTAGCCCTGTGTGGCTATAATAAAAAGATATCTATCTCTGTCTGTCTATCTATCTATATATCTGTCTATCTATCTATCTATCTATCTATCTATATATCTCTGTCTATCTATCTATCTATCTATCTATCTATCTACGTAGCAGTGTGCCATACATTACAGTAATTTAAGTGCATATAACCGTGGAATAAACCACCACACGGCTAAGAAAGAAAAGAAAAGAGCATTGGTGCTACCCACATACCGGGATCCAATGAACAATTCCGGAACTCACCACAAAATTTATTATAGAAATGTGAATATCCCAACAAAACTCCAGTCCGTGAAATAAGCACATTTACCTCTGGAACACAACTATTCTTCACTTGAAATATATAAAGTAATTTTAAAATAATATGTTTCTCGTATATATTTCCCAAAATAAATCAACAAAAATGATTGCTTCTGGAATGATCTTAAAATATGCTCAGTCTTCTGTAAATTTCCATCCTTTGATGTTCTTGATGAATTCCGATGAAAGAAGTTGACAGACATATATTTCCAATTGCGTGGGTGAAGCGAAATCTTTTCATCTGTCTCTCATCTGCTGCTTATAAATAGACTGTTCATAATTCTGTTGTAAACTTTATATAATTACCGATGTATAAACTTTATAGATTTCCGAAATAAAGTACTGAAATGTTTTTTAATTTACTGGAATCAAACAAAATAACTCAATGGAAATTTATAATACAAGACATTAAAATAATTTTTCTGATTTCCTTTTATTTTTTTTTTAAACAGTTAAAATTCGATCTCTATATAAAAGATAAAAATATGACTAAATGTACATTTTTGTATTGAACTAAACGGACAATGATACTAAATACGAAAATATGAATTTTTAAATAATTATACTATAAAATCAACGTATAGGTATACACTCAGGTTTATAGCATAGCGTGTGATTCCCAGTCAAGCAGTCAGTTAACAGTCAATACAAAATGTACAGAGGATGGTTTTATATAAGGGTTTCATATAAATTTCAATATGAACTTCAGTATTGATTTATTGCGGTTATCCATTTCAGGGTAGCGGGTGTAAAGTAATCAATTTAAATCCACCCCTGACTACCACTCTTCGTGTCATTGCAAGGCAGAAAGGGGAGATACTAAATAAATTTTTTTTAAAATACAAAACAACAAATAAGATAGAATAAAAGATTAAAAAAAAAAAACTGGGAGCGTTTTACGGGGTCATTCGACCTGCTAGAAATAGAAGGCAGATTTCCATTATTTGCACATTATCCTTTTAATAAAAAGGAAAATACTGAATATAGTATTACGTTAGCATTAGATCTTTTATTTTTACTTGTTCCAGTAATTAGACTGCGGCCATGCTGGGGCACCGCCATGAGGAACTTTTAGTTGAATGAATCGACCTCAGGACTTATTTTTGATTTTAAAATCTGGTACTTATTCTAACAGTTTCTTTTGCCGAACCGCTAAGCTAGGGGGACGTAAACGCACCAACACTGGTCGTCAAATAGCGGTGGGGAACAAATACACTCACACACATACATAAACACACACACATACATATATAAGACGGGCATCTTTCAGTTTCCGCCTAACAAATCCACTCACAAGGCTTTGGTCGGCCCAAGACTATAGTAGAAGACACTCGGCCAAGGTGTCATACAGTGGGACTGAACCCGGAACCATATGGTTGGGAAACAAGCTTCTTACCACACAGTCATACCTATGCCTGATCATATACGTATGCATATATCTTTGGAATCATTTGGCTTCTGTTTTTAGCAGATCGAGCGGCCACGTTGAGGCTAACTTGCAATGGAATTTTCCTTTATTCCACAGTATTATAATCCTTTCTACTATAGGCACAAGGCCTGAAATTTTGGCGGAAGGGGCTAGTCAATTACATCGACCCCAATGTATAACCGGTACTAGATTTATCGACCCCGAGAAGCAAAGTCGACCTCGGCGGAATTTGAACTCAGAACGTAGCGACGGGTGAAATGCCGTTAAGCATTTCGTCCAGCGTGCTAACTATTCTAGCTCGCCGCCTTGCTAAGTTTTATATAATAATACCTTTTACTATAGGCACGAGGCCTGAATTTTGAGGAAGGGGGCTCGTTTATTACATTTACCCCAGTGCTTAACTGGTAATTTTTTCGTCGACTTCGAAAGGGCAAAACGCAAAGTAGAGCACGGCAGAATTTGAACTTAGAGAGTAAAGACAGACAAAATGCTGTAAAATATTTTGTTCAGCATTTCGAATTTTATATAATAATTATCGCTACTCTAGGCACAAGGCCTTGGAAATTTTTGAGGAAGGAGGCTAGTCGACTACATCGACCCCAGTGTTTCACTGGTACTTAATTTATCGATCCCGAGAGTATGAAAAGCAAAGTCGACCGCGGCTGAATTTGAACTCGGGTGAATTTTATATAATAATCCTTTCTACTACAGGCACAAGGCCTGGATTTTGTGGGGAGGAGAGCAGTCGATCATATCGACCCCAGTGTTTCACTGGTACTTAATTTATCGTTCCCAAGCGGATGAAAGGTAAAGTCAAACTCGGTGGAATTTGAACTCGCACGAATTTTATATAATAATTACATTTGGAATATTTAGTAAAAATTGGTTTTAACGTATCTAAAGAGCATTAAAAAGAGATAATTGTGTGATAGAAAAAAACAAAAAAACATACGCACGCTATTACGCCTAAGTGGACTTAGCCAATTTCATTGTATACGTGATCGTTAAAAATAGATATCAGGACAAAACACGAAAATCGATCTAGAGTTACGATCGACTAAAAACAAAAAACAAAAAAATCCTTGACAGTGCAGGGATCCAGGGATCCAGCATGGCCACAATTCACAGAAAAAAAACAAGGAATGATCTTTCTTCTTTATTTTATTATCTTTTAGTCGAACAAATTGACCCAGTGCTTATTTTAAAACTTGATCCATGTTCTGTTCGTCCTCTCGGTCGAAGCGTTAAGTTACGTAGACGTAAACAAACCTACACTAGCTGCCAAACAGTGAGAAGAGGACAGAAAGACACGCACCTGTCTGTCTGCCTCTCTTTCTTTCTTTCTCTCTCTCTCTGTCTCTCTCTCTCATATACACACACGTACACATACATACACACGCGCGCACATAAGTAATCCAGTAACGTAAGATTACGATTGAAAGACTAAAGAGAAAGGCTATATCAAAGTTCTCGCTAAACACAAAATTTGCAATTAAAAAAAAAACGGATTCCAAGAAGCCTGTGACAATCATTCCTTGGAGGAATCATTCTACGGAATACGTTGTTCAACTCTAATTGTTTGCAATTGAGGGAAGACAAGAGGAGATTTTTAAGATATATAAAAACTTTCGTGTGGTTAATTCCAGTGGGTACAGCCGCTTATTTTGTGTCGTTATTTACACTTCAAATCCGTATGCCTTACACATACATACATACATAATATAAATAATATATAAACATATGCATATATCCATACATGTATGTACATACCTACGTCTATATGTACATACATACACACATATATTATATGCATGTGTGTGTGCGTATGTGTGTGCTTGTACCTATGTATACAAGGCAGAAAAGAACGATAGACAGGTTAGGTATATGGTTGGTAGGGAGAGAGATGGTGAATGGAGAGTGATAGAGACTATATATATATATATATATATATATATATATATATATACAGAGAGAGAGAGAGAGAGAGAGAGAGGGAGGGAGGAAGAGAGAGCAAGATAGCTAGGTAGGTAGGTAGGTAGGTAGGTAGGTAGGGAGAGAGAGAGAGAGAGGGGGAGGAGGAGGAAGAGAGAAAAGTAGGAGTTTAAACATACATAAGCTACACAGGAAAACTGTTTATCATGTCGGTTGAAGCAAAAGATCTTGTTCCTTTTGTATTGGCAACAGGAAAACCAATAGGAAAACAAACAACAAAAAGAATAACTACAACGACGACAGAAGAATCAAATGGTCTTTTGAGACAAGATAATGACTGCCAGAGAAAAACCGCCCCAAGAATCCGTGTCATAGAAGCTATAGAGCACAGTCAGTGTGGAGTGTTGCCTATAGGGCTTCCTACCATTGTCAGCCGACATATTAATAACATCTTACAGTTTTTAAAATTACGTTCTTTGTTTATTAGCAAACACTAAGTCCAACAATATCCATGTATACACACACGAAGCAGACATCGTACACACATATATATACGTGTTTGCTCATATAAATATTATTCGCTTGTATGTGTGCACGTGTGTAATCTCACAGATGTAAAATATGAGATTTTCCATATGCCTATCTTCATCCGACCCGCATACATATGTACGTATATATATATATATATATATATATATATATATATATATATATATATACGTACATATGTATACATCATAGCCCATATATGCGCGAAATATATTCAAGTGCTTTAGATAGATAATTGCAAATATGAGCGCGAATACTCACAGGTACACATATAAATAGACAAAAAGATTCAGACGTATATAGATAAGACACGCATGCACACACACACACATTGCTTCATATGCATACATACACATATATACATACATATATATAAATATACATTCATACATACATATATATGTACATATACATACATACATTTCGACATTAATACATACACATACATATGCATATATATATATATATATATATATATATATATATATATATATATATATATATATATATATATAAATACATACATATATAGCTTTACATACATCCACATGGATATATATACAGACACACACAAGCGCATGTGTGTGTGTGTGTCATTATTTGTATGTACACACTTACATAGAAATCTGTATACACTTTTAATGCATACACACGTGTGCGTTTATATATATATATATATATATATATATATATATACATATATATATATACATATATACATACACACATATACATATATAAATATATATATATATATATACACATACATATATACACATATACATATACATATATAAATATATATATATATATATACACATACATATATACACATACATATATACATACACACATATACATATATATGCGTATAGCGAGTAAGAAAGTGAGAGGGAGGGGGAGGAGAAGGGGGGAGAGAGCGCGAAGTAGAAGAGGAAAGAGACAAAGGCAGAAAGGGAAGAATGTCTAACATAATCACAATGAGGAGGCGAAGCAGCAAAATGTCTAAAGCATAGGATAGGAAGATTGAGATGGTGCGAAAACAATGATGGCGGCGATGATTGTAGTAGAGGTGATGGGAGGGATGTATACGTGAAGAGGTTGTCTAACCATTTGAGATAACAATACATGTGAACAAGGTGGTTTTGTTGTTGATGTGATTTCTCTTTCATTCTAGATACAGTCTTAAAAGTTGCTCTTTTTTTTTTATTCATTTATTAGTGAATGCTACGCTGAACAATATACACACAGACAGACATCAGACAAACACGCACAAACTTATCCGTAAATACATATATGTATATATATATATATATACACACACATACACACACATAAATACACATTCATATATATATATATATATATATATATATATATATATATATATATATATCCACATATAAATACAAATACATACATACATGTACACATACATATATGTACATATGTATATTTATGGATACACACACGTACACATGTGTATGTATACACACATACATACGTATACACATACATATACATACCTATCCACACATACATATACATACGTATCCACACATACATATACATACGTATCCACACATACATATACATACGTATCCACACATACATATATACATACGTATCCACACATACATATATACATATGCACCCACATACATATACTTTATATATATATATATATATATATATATATATATATATATATATATATACATATTTATATGTATATATATATATATATTTATATATATATATATATATATTTATATATATATATATATATATATTTATATGTATATATATATATATATATATTTATATGTATATATATATTTATATGTATATATATATATATATATATTTATATGTATATATATATTTATATGTATATATATATATATATATATTTATATGTATATATATATATATATATATTTATATGTATATATATATATATTTATATGTATATATATATATATTTATATGTATATATATATATATATATATATTTATATGTATATATATATATATATATATTTATATGTATATATATATATATATATATTTATATGTATATATATATATATATATATTTATATGTATATATATATATATATATATTTATATGTATATATATATATATATATATATATATATTTATATGTATATATATATATATATATATTTATATGTATATATATATATATATATTTATATGTATATATATCAATTTTACGAAAGCAAATTTTGTTAGTTCCTTCGTAGTTCCGCCTCGTTACCTTTATCAGACATTGAAATGTATGGAGTGATTCTTTAATTAAAGTTTGACAGTCTTTATGTACAACTAGTGTGTGTGTGTGTGTGTGTGTGTGTGTGTGTGTGTGTGTGTGTGTGTGTGTGTGTGTGTGTGTGTGTGTGTGTGTGTGTGTGTGTGTGCGCGCGCGTTACAGAACCCCTCCAAAAACTAGAAGTCATTAATATATATGTATATCATCGTTATTTAATTACAATAATAATTAGTATTATTAATGTGTGTGTGTGCGTGCGCACCTGTGTGGCGATGTTGCGTCTGCATATACGCAAGTGTTTTTGTATCCAGGTAAAATACCGTGTGGTACTCACTCCGTAATAGGTTCCAGGACTCTTAAAGGATGTAACGCAATAGATAACCTCATTTTTTTTCGGTGAAATGAGTACCGGACTACTTATCAAGGTCGGCATGATTAACTAAAACGCTTAAAGGTTGTGCTCCAGCATAACCGCAGTCCCATGACTGCAACAGGTAAAAGCCTAAACGTTAACACAGAGACACACTCTAAGCGAAAGTAAAGACCTCATACATCATATCCTTATTATTGGATACGAGACACAGAACATCGCCTAATTTGAAGAATACTCGAGGTTACACAGGTGTCATTCGCAAGTGAGTGTGACTCGATAATAAGTATTGCGTTTTGGTTAATTGTTCTAAGAAGTAGGCATAGACACCTTCTGGGTTCTTCCATTCTGGACCCTGCGGAATATACAGGATGTGACAACTGGAGGAAGATTCAACCGTCTCAGCCCACTGCAGCTAGCCCTCACTCACTTTCAGCTGACTACACTGGATGAACATAAAATTAAGCGCCTTGTTTAAAGATACAATGTATGCCAACCTCCTCCACCGCTCTAGGAATCAAAACCACGACCTTATGGTCTGAAGGTCAACACTTAACCACCGGACCACGAACCTTTGTAATTTGAAATGACAGTTGCAGCAGACACTTGAGGTTACAGCACTGATTATTTCTAACAGTAACTCTATAAATCTACTTATGATTTTGATGGTTTTCTTTTATATTTCTTTGATAAACATATTTCTTTGATAAATATATTTCTTTGATAAATATATTTATTCGTTTTATTTTATTTTCTCTCTTCATTATTTCATCGATAACTTTGTCTTCTGCAATTTCTCCAACATTAAGAAGATAAATAAATAAAACCCGGTACGCTAGTCATCTTGCGTGATTGTGCGACCACCTAGAAACAGCAGCAAAAGTCTCCCTCAGATTACACCTGTAGGGGGGAAAGGAAATATCGGGTAATGAATGCAGTATTACACGTACACATAAAAAGGCGACAGGGTGGGTGACCATGGAAGGCAATAGCAACTACAACAATTACCACCACCGCTACTACTACTACTACTACTACTACTACTACTACTACAACATTAACACCAATATTTTCAACTTGATAGCTGCTAACCGATGAGAGTCAATGTGAGCCTATGGGAAAGCCCGTACGTGATCCCTCGACCTACTAGAAATAGCCGCTAAATGTCCCTTATTTTTGCACTATCGATTTTAAGCGCACCGTATATTTTTAGCTCAATAAAATACAATTTAGTTACGGTCAGAAATCTTTTAATCATAAGCTTGCTCGATCAGAACTGACCCCGGAGGCCAAACAACAACACCAAAACACCACCATCACCATTAGCAGCAGTAGCAACAGTAGCAGCAACAACAACAACAACAACAACAGCAGTAACGGTAAATTGACAGCCATTTCCATTCGATATTTCCTCGTGTGTGTAGTAAAGAGTATTTAACAGAATCTGTTTAATAACAAGAAAGATGTCTCGAGACCGAGCAAGTTCAACAAGGTCAGTCATAAGACCAAAGTAATCGACATAATTTAGATTCAATTATTTTTCAGTCGATTACATCTTTCAGATTTGATGTGAAAGTTAATATTAAAAAAATAATTGCTTTCAGCTGCCTTTTAATTATATATTTCTAATAGTACACGTATTTCTTCATTAGAGACATAAAAGTGTTAATAAATGCCATTAACGCTTCTTTTAAAATTTCCTATCGATCACAACGTAGTTAGAACTTGTTCTCTTTGGCAATCGTGTTAAACTTGAACAGTAACAATATCACAGCGGGGTTAAGGCGGCGAGCTGGCAGAAACGTTAGCACGCCGGGCGAAATGCTTAGAGGTATTTCGTCTGTTGTTACGTTCTGAGTTCAAATTCCGCCGAGGTCGACTTTGCCTTTCATCCATTCGGTGTCGATAAATTAAGTACCAGTTACGCAATGAGGTCGATGTAATCGACTTAATCCGTTTGTCTGTCCTTGTTTGTCCCCTCTCTGTTTATCCCCTTGTGGGCAATAAAGAAATAAGAAATATTAGCACGCCGGGAAAAATGCTGTGTGGTGAGTAGCTTGCTTACCGACCACATGGTTCTGTGTTCAGTCCCACTGCATGACACCTTGGGGAAGTGTCTTCTACCGACCAAAGCCTTGTGAGTGCATTTGGTAGACGGAAACTGAAAGAAGCCTGTCGTATATATATATATATATATATATATATATATATATATATGTGTGTGTGTGTGTGTGTGTGTGTGTGTGTGTGTGTTTGTGTGTCTGAGTTTGTCCACCATCACCATCATCGCTTGACAACCGATGTTGGTGTGTTTACGTTTCCGTAAACTTCGTGGTTCGGCAAAGAGACCGGTAGCTCATGCCATTCTTAGATGTGAAACATCATCCCCACCCTGTGGGAACTGTTTACGGGGACCTTGCGGGAACCTTGTCTCATCCTCTGCATCAGGGTCCAGCATCCACAGAGTTTTAACTAAGTGATACAAGTGATATAAAATAAAAATTTATGAAGGAGATTGTATAGTATATTGAAACGAGGGTCACTATATTACTGGTACTTCAATAATTGACCCAAGTGTGAATCAGGCATTTTTGAATTACTACGAGGCTACAACTCTTGATTGATTTGTTCGAAATAGTAAAAACAGCCGCCAATTCTCTCTAGAACAACACGCTGCTGTCTTAAAAATAAGAAGGACAGAATGGATAATGTTGTCCGGGATAGATTACTGCTGCAAAAAAATACAACTGGTTTTGATCATATGACTGTTTAAAAAGGGCCGATTTGTGGTAATACAATAACGAGAAGAATAGAAAAATAATACTGCTAAGCTTTTAGTACAATGTTCTGCAATGTCTGCTTACCACACAAAATGGACGATTTGTGCTCGCTTGTCACGACACGTATTCGAGTGTTACGAATTCTTATGGAAAGACATCGTAGATATAATCATTTCTTTTTTAACATTATAAAGAACATTTGAGTTTTACAATTTGAACAAGCTAAACTAAGGAACGACATCGTAGACATAATTGACACTTTTAGCATTAACACGTTAGAGCGTTATGTTTTAAACTTGTTAAACTATGGAACGTCATCGAAGACATAATCGATATTTTTAACAATGAAACATGTTTGAGTATTGCGTTTTAAACCAGCTAAACAATGGAACAACATCGAAGACGTAATCGAAAGTTTTAACATAATGAAACCTATTCGAGTGCTCCATCATGACGGTGAAGTGTAGGTATGTTGATCGTAATATCGAGGCTGTGTTGTGTAAGCGTGTATTTATTCATTATAACAGCGAAGTTGTGTTTTCGATTAATTGAAATCGACAAATTCATTCGGGCAACGATGTTGCTGAGTCATTAAGGTGTCGAATAGAATGCCTTGTCGTGTGTATTCCGGTTCTAGGCTCACTGAGTTCAAATCCCATTGAAGTTAACTTTGCCTTTCATTATTTCCCTTCCGTGGTTGATAATTAAGAGTAATAACCCAACGTAGTAAATTGGTAGAATTTTGAAGATATCGGAAGAGATGCCTTGCGGCATTTGTTCCGGTTCTTTGTGTTCTGATGGCAACGAAATTGGTTCTTAGTTGTATCGGTCGCCATTTTTGTTTTTGTTTTTGTCTTGGGCGACATTAGTGACGGAGAGAAAAGCTACCCGCATGCAAAGACTACTGCGCGTTTTCTATAAAAACATTGTCCGGGTATGCACCTTGGATTGGAAATTTCTAAGTGCATATCGACGGTCTCACGGAAAATTCAGAAGTTTCCATTGGTGGATATTAAACAGAGATGTTTAGCCCCGAGTTAGCAGGCCTGTGAACAAAGGTATTCCAACTAACGACTATACTATCTCTTCGTTCAGTTATAATATAATCTGGGATCCTTTTTATTTTAAAGATGGTAGCTAGAGTGTTGTTTGAAGTATATTTGGCTGCAGTTTCTAGTACGTCGAGCGACCACGTTTGGAGATGAAAATGAAAGGCAAAGTTGAACCAAGCGAGATTTTCTACCGTTTCCAAAGGTCTACATACACGCATGCGCACATATATGCACACACATACACGTGTGCACTGAAAGAAATAGGCATAAATAGAGGGAGAGAGAGAGAGAGAGGAACGGAAGAACAAAACTGCGAGAGGAGTGAGAGTGGGAGGAACAAGTGTAGGAGGAGTGTGGTTGAGAGAAACGGAAGTAGGAGGGGCAACATTGGAAAGTGTGCGATGAAGAGGAACGAGAATGGGAGGAGCGAGATTAGGGAAGAGGTAACGAAGAATGAGAGGCGCGAGAGCAAGCGTGTTAGAAAACAAACAACAGTCCCTTCAAATGTTTCTTCACACTATTGATATACTTCAACAGTGTGTGGTTTTTGTAGTAACCTTGTAATATAACCAAATATACCGACAATATAACAATATAACGTAATATACAACAATATAACCTAACATACCGAGGGCAACAAACACTGCACAACAATAAATGTGATATGCGGTCTTATGGTTTACAATCGCACAATTTCAGCCAGTTACGCATTATATAACAGATCCCTAGAGATAATCGTTTAGTTGATAATTTGAATTAAAAAGAACGTGTATGGCTACTAGAAGACAGGCAGCAGTAGGCTTTACTCAATATACAGGGCGCCCTTAAACTACTTTTAGAATTTGAAAAATTCAGAAGAAGAATATGAAAATAAGGATAATTCAACAGAGTTATTGGAAAACATAGGCAAACAAAGAGTCTTATTAGAAACATCAGAGCAGTTCTACATGGGATCCATTGGTTTGCACGCTGTAAATAGATACAAGTTGTGGAAGTTGTACAGATAATGGATACTTTGTAGATTACTTCTTTAAAAATTGTCTCCAATTTCTCTCTCAGATAAAAGGTTTGCTGTTAGCCCACCAAACGTTAAAATACTATTCTGCATACAGTATATGAACATTTCGAGATTTACAAAATCTTTATTAATCAATTTTTAGCTGCACAGAACCTCACCTTCTGTTTCCTGGAACTTCAGCTTCTTTTTTTGTTAAATAACTAGTAATTATCTTACCAAGCCATTTCAAAGGAAAGATGGAGCTATTGCTCTGCTGTCGAGGGATACGGTTACAATTTCCGACCGAGCTAAGTCACTTCCGGTTGAACTTTTTTCTTTAATATGCTTTGTCGCGTCCCGCGCAATCTTTTGAATATGGGAAAAACAATAATGCCTCAAAGCAGAAGATTAAGGTTTTCGCAGGAATAACAGTGCTTCGTCTAATATGTATAACCCCAGCGATATGTGTTGAAAGCTGTTTTAGTTCGTTTGTTCATCCATACACGGTGACTGTCAACACAATATCAGGCATAACTACAACTCCGACGAGGTCGACTTTGCTTTTCATCCTTTGGAAGTCGATAAATTAAGTACCAGTTGCGTACTGGGGTCGATCTAATCTACTGGTCCCCCACTCAAAATTTCGGGCCTTTTGCCTAGTGTAGAAAAAAATATGAGGCATAACTACTTTCTCATTGCAGGTTTATGCCTGCAAGAATTTTGAGTGGGTTTTTCAGTGATGGACCCCCAGATGTGGGCCTAGCCTAGATTTTGTTGAATTTTTTTTTGCGACAAATGAAAGAGACCGTTTTGTCACGAATTTCACCATCTGCTACTCAGCCCTAGTGCATTTGTTCAAAATCAATTTCCAACCAGGCAACAGACGAGTAATACCATTGAGCATAAAGGACTACAATGCTTGGTTGAGGTTGTATTGCATGTGTTGGTCTCTTGATATGTCACTTTCCACGGACATATATATAAGGATAAAATATATATATATATATATATATATATATATATATATATATATATGTATATATATATATATATATATATGTATATATATATATATATACACACACACGGGTGAGTGGACAAACGAAAGAAGGGCACTCAACCAATTTACTGGGAGTTTGATGTATGGATCAAAATAGACTGATTCAAATTCGTTGGTGTTCTTGAGCGAATTTGAATCAAACTGTTTTGATCCACATATATATATATGGTAGTAAAAAAAGACATTAGCGTCTATTTCTATTTCAGTTCGTGGCGATGCACATAGCTGATCCCTTGTTATAATTATGTATATAATTGTAGAATGATTCATATATATATACATATATATATATATATATATATATATATATATATATATATGCATAATTGCGTGCATGTGCATATATCTGTATATCGTTCTCCTGCTCAGAGACATACATATACAGACATTCAATGCAACGAATCTTTTGGCAGATCTAACCACACCAGTGAATAGGAATGTTGAGGGAATTAATACAAGAACAAGAGACGCCGTTCGAGATCACATGGCATTGGTGAGAGAGTATAGTAGATCTGCTGCAGCTTCTGGACGTTAACAATGCAACTTAAGTAAGGTAGGTTAGGTATGCATTGTGATAAATTGCTCTTTGTAAATAAATGCCAAAATATATATCTATAGTGAGATGGTGCAGAAATCCAAGTCTGCATGAGTGTATGCATGTATGTATGCATACACGCGTGTGAGCATAAAAATTGTGGAGAAAATAACTTAAAGAAATATACAAGTGTAAAAAGACTACTATATATATGTTTCTGTGTGTGTGTATGTATGCACATATATATATACACAGACACAAGCACACGTGTGTGCGTGTGAATGTCTGTGGAACTCTGTTGACTACATCTGCTAAATCTGGTTGCTATTGGTTACTCCTCCAGACAAAAACAAGGTGACCAGGTGAAATTAAATGATATTGCTTTATAGCAATAGCAAAAGAAGTAAATAAATAAATAAATAAATGAATTAATTAATTAAAAACAAAACGGAAACACAAATTCGAAACAAACAAACAAGCAAACAAGATACTGAACAAAAATAATAGAAACGTTTTCTTTTCTACTCTAGGCACAAGGCCCGAAATATTTGGGAAGGGGGCAGTCGATTAGATCGACCCAGTACACAGCTGGTACTTAATTTATCGACCCCAAAAGGATGAAAGGCAAAGTCGACCTCGGCGGAATTTGGACTCAGAATGTAAAGACAGACGAAACATCGCTAAGCATTTCGCCCGGCGTGCTAACGTTTCTGCCATTCGCCGCCTTAAAATAATAGAAATCTTACCAAAGCCATGCTTTAACCTTTGTCGTTTCCCCAATCGCTTTCCATAGTTATCTCCCCTCTCCCCCACTCACTGATATCACTCTTTTATGCGAAAGAATACTCTAATTCATTCCATTGTTTCAGCTTTTTTGCTGTGGGGAATAACATATCATCGTTGATACAACCAAGCAATCTATATGTGTCTGCTCGACCTACAAGAAACAGAAGTCATGTCTCGAATCAAATTACTTTTCCGTCTTAAAAAGCAAAAAAGATACATTTGATAATTTAGTCAAAAAAAGCGCTGTATATGACGCCATTTCAGCCAAAAAGGAAAAAAAAAAAAAATGGTGAATGTCCATATCTGTTAATAGTTTTTCGACTGAGGTCTGATCAGGGAGGGTTGACTTTGGACTAGAAAGCGAAACAAATGGAATGGTAGGACACTCGTCAGAGAATCGGACGTAAAACCTAGTGGAATTCGTTTCGGTTCTTTACCATCTTATTTCGAAGGAAACTGCCCAACGTAAGACAGCTCTGCTCCCTCGCCACCCTCTCACTCTTTTACTCTTTTACTTGTTTCAGTCATTTGACTGCGGCCATGCTGGAGCACCGCATTTAGTCGAGCAAATCGACCCCGGGACTTATTCTTTGTAAGCCTAGTACTTATTCTATCGGTCTCTTTTTGCCGAACCGCTAAGTGACGGGGACATAAACACACCAGCATCGGTTGTCAAGCAATGCTAGGAGGACAAACAGACACACAAACAAACACACACACACATATATATATATTCATATATACGACGGGCTTCTTTCAGTTTCCGTCTACCAAATTCACTCACAAGGCTTTGGTCGACCCGAGGCTATAATAGAAGACACTTGCCCAAGATGCCACGCAGTGGGACTGAACCCGGAACCATGTGGTTGGTAAGTAAGCTACTTACCACACAGCCACTCCTACGCCTAAGCTGAAATTTTCGAAAGAAATCTGAACGTAACGAAGATAGTACAAATAAAGAGATCTATTTCCATAGAGTGGGAAACGACAGATGGGAGAGGGCGCTTGACGTCGGGAGTCAGAAGAATTCAAGTTCATTCGAATAGCCCTTGGCAACTGTCCCTTCTGCCAGGGAACCTTAGTTGTTGCAATTTTGTTGTTTTCTTTTTCTGCTATTCTCTCTTTTTTATATGTTCATTTTCCCGTATGCTTTCATTTTTGTTTCGTACAGTCCCTCCCCCGTTTGAGTCCTTGCAGTTAATAAAAAAAAAACTGTTATTGCTTTTATTATTATTATTATTACCTGTATGTTGTATTATGCCCTTTGATATTATCTTCTATGATTTGGCCCTGATAGCCACTAAAATAATCATCAGCGTTACTATTATTATTATTTTTATTATTGTTATTATTATTAATATTATTATTATTATTATTATTTTGCATTTCCTCTTATCGGAGTTGATAAAAGAAACAAAGTACCAGTCAAGCACTGGTGCCAATCTAATCGACCATCACCATCCCATTAAAATTGCTGGCCTTGGGCCACAAAAATTTTAAGCAATTATTATTTTTATTATCAGTGTGCAGTAAATTTTTACACCGTGAGGATATCAGAAGTAGGGTAGGTTAGGACAGGGTGCAGCTTACCGTTTTAAACAAAATCCTTCGCCTGAGAAAGAGAGAGAGAAATGAGATGAGATGTCAACTGTTGTTGATGGATAAAATAGTTTGTGATAATTATTTTGTTTGAATAATTTATGTTGTATTAGCGATAGTGTCTTCAGGTAAAGGATGGTGGTGATGAGTGTCACGATGGTGGTGGTGGTGGTGGCGGCGGCGGTAGTGGTGATAGAGATTGATGGTTGTGATAGCAATGTTGAGGGAAACGATGATGATGATGATGACGGCGAAGATGATGATGATGATGATGATGATGATGATGGTCTTGGTGATGGCGATAAAGATGATGAGGACGTTGGCGATAATGAAAGAGAGTGCGTGGGGTAGAAGTCGCGAGAACGGAAAAATAAGGCATAAAAGGGAAATTGTAGCTGTTGCACAATAACAACAACAACAACAACAACTACCACTACTACTACTACTATTGCTGCTGCTGCTGCCACCACCGACCATATTGGCAATAGTAAGATGGGAAGCCTTGAAAAGATTACACTGCAGCGGTTTCATCTTGACGAAGATTAACAATGCTTACACGTAAGCTCTGTGTGCGTGTATGTGTGTGTATGTGTATAGACATACATGCACATGCATCATATATATATATATATATATATATATATATATATATATATGACAGACACATGCATCTATGTGATGTACCACGTATGTTGAATAATGGAACAGATTTGCTTGTTTTACTGTTATAAGTGTATGTGTGTGTGTGTGTGTGTGTGTGTGTGTGTGTGTGTTTTATATCAAAGAGTCTGCCTGATACTTTGTTTCACGTCTGACAATGTCTCTGCCCGTTTCTCTTCTATCAACTGATGGTCTATTTCCCTCTCTCTCTCTCTCCCTCTCTCTCTCTCTCTAACTGCAGAACTATTTGCCTAACTTAATCCACCACCACCCTGGTTTAACACGCCACCGTCTGATTTACTGTTGCTCTTAGCAGAGCTCATTTCGTTGCAAGAAGTGGGCCAGGGTTAGGGTATAAAGATACTTTCTTCCCCACCAATCTCTAATAATGGACTAGCTCCTTTCTATTTTCACCACTAATCCAACCCACCACTCACCCCTTAAAAAATCTGCTTGTCTAATTTTTTTTTTACGTCCGTCTATTTAGTCAGATAATCTCACCGTTCCTAATCCCTGTTAGTCACCAAATATAACTTGCATGTAAGCCATGCCAGTTCCTAAATTCTTCTGTTCTTTTAATCCTCAATAATACTTGAAACCTAATTCCTAGAGCTTCAACAATTTCTCTAGTTACTACTTGATCCATGCTGGTTCGTGTATTCCCGTAAATTTCTACACTTCTCTGCAACCTAGAAACAGATGATAATATTAGAACATAATTTCTAAATAGTGTTTCTCTGCAACACTACAAAAAGCTAGTCTCTCTATACTGGTAAATACATCATGCCGGCACCTAATTCTTGCAGAGCTTTTAATGGAAAAAAAATGCCGGCCTTTTGGTATCAACTTACCTGAAACCGCCATTGGTTTCTACGATACAAACTCTGTTTCCAAATAACTCTAAATTATCTCAGTTAAAACCTATCACGAAAATTTCATGCTATTGTATGTTCCATACACAAATTAAATAACGGCAAAGTTATTTTTAACAAATTCATCATTTTCAAATTTAAATGAAAAAAAGGTTTTGTATTTCAGCAAAATATGGCAACACAACGGTTAATGTCGGAAAGTTGTTGTTGGCACTCCGTCGGTTTCAACGACAAGGGTTCCAGTTGATCCGATCAACGGAACAGCCTGCTCGGGAAATTAACGTGCAAGTGGATGAGCACTCCACAGACACGTGTACCCTTAGCGTAGTTCTCGAGGAGATTCAGCGTGACACAGAGTGTGACAAGGCCACTGGGTGGTTTTTAAGCAGAAACCAGGTCCCAGACTGAGTAAAATTCGAACTCTCGAATGTGATGTTTGCTACAGCAGCACCCATTATTAGTAGTTTATTTCTCTTTATTTCCATCACTCTATGAGGACCCGAGAAGGGTTATAGGTACTACTCTTTTTATTCTGATAAGAAGAATGGTACCTTTCAAATTTTACTGATCGAATAAGGCATATAGTAGTTTGTGAAATAAATCATAATACACGAGTGTAAAGCGTTCTACGTCAGCTGAGGTGAATGGGCCTTTTTACTTTCTCATGCATAAGTAACAACATTCATATAACACACACACACATACACACACTTATAATGAATGGCTCTCTCATTGAATTAGCGTGTGAGTGGCCGATTATTATTACACAGGTACATATATTCTTCATATGATCCTTTGGCAGAATCAGCGTGACACAATCAATGGGTGTCAGGGCTGGACTTTTTAATTGCAGATAGAATCTACACGATCGACTTCCACACAGTTTCCCTTCTGCCCAATTTCACTCAGAGTGCATGGTCCGACCAGAAGCTACGGCAAGTTATTTCACGCAGTGAAATCGAAACAGCATCTCATAATTGCCTACAATATATATATATACACATATAAAATTCCACCGAGATCGACTTTGCCTTTCATCCCTTCGAGGTCGATAAATTAACTACCAGTTGTGTACTGGGGTCGATCTAATCGACTGGCTTCCTCCCCCAAAATTTAGGGTGTTGTGCCTAGAGTAGAAAAGTATATATATATATATATATATACTAATGTTTGTTTTTATATTCGGTTATAATAAAAACTATTTTACATTAATCTGACGGGTTACTCTATACATTTGTAGAGTACAAATTTATTATTCTTAAACAAGAATATTATTCACAGTGACTTTCAAGTTTTGGCTAGTGTTGTTATTGTACATATATATGCATGTATATGTGTATGTATGTCTGCGTGTGTATGTCTGCGTATGTATGTATATCTATATAAAAATCTTTATAAATGTATCTGTGAGTGTGTACATCAGATATTCGTGTATGTACATGAATACGTACCCTCTTTTGGTCACACATATATATATATACATACGGTTATGTGTGTATACATCTATGGAATCTAGTTTGGTCTTAGGCGTGATAGCTAACAGAAACATATTTGTATGCAGTGAACAACATTAATTCGTGTTATTACATAAAAATATGAAAGAAAATGGAAGTTCATTTCCTAAAGTTGTAGAATTTAAGCATAAAGAAAGCCAAATTATGAGAGTGTCTTTATTAGTAACTACACACGCTTCCATGTTTCACAGACAGACAACTTTCAGGAAAATCGATAATAGTATCGAATGAATATAATTTATGAATATTGAACTTTTCAGTAAAGAAGCTAAATATTTCTTTGAAAGTTTCGTCAAACTTCTGGTAGTATACAATGATCAGAGCTATAATAGTTCAATTTTCCTTCGTAACGAAAGCTTTGTGAATTATTTGTTTCGAAACAAGGTAGGTACTATGTCGGCAACACATCTTCTTTTCCCATTAAAATTATTCAAATAAAAATATAAAAAGAAAAATAAATCCAGTCAGCGCAATGGAGCCTCTGTGCGATCGCTTGACTTACAAGAAATAACAGTTAAATCCTACCCTACCATACTCAACCATCATAAGGAAGAAAAGGATAAGTCCGAGATTTGTTAATAGATGGGATAGTCGTTGCTGGAGCACTCGATTATGGTTGAATGTGGGAATAAACAGCAGTAATACCAAGCTCAGTGGTTTGTGAGGAAATGGAGTTTGTGGATATCATTGATACCAGTATTTGACTGGTACTTTATTTTATCAACCTCCCGAAAAAGCTATGGAAAAAAAATGTATTTTGGTGAGATCTAAACTCAGAAAGTAAACAAAGACTTGAAAGAATACCGCTATATGTATCTTCCGACCTTCTTGCGAATCTACTCGCTCGTAACATTGAAGCAACAACATGAAATGAGAAAAAGATTATCTTTCACCGAACCATAAACACGGTAAATGATGGCGGAAATAACAGTGGTGTATCCCATAAGATGACATAAGATGGCAGCCATTAAAACGCCGTTATAGACAATAGTAAACACAGACACACAGAAAAGCATATATATATATATATATATATATATATATATATATATAGGTATGTGTGTGTGAAGGTCGTCGTATATATATATGTATATACATATGTATATATATATATATATATATATATATATATATATATATATATATATATATATATATATATATATATGTGTGTGTGTGTGAAGGCCGTCGTATATATATATATATATATATATATATATATATATATATATATATATATAAACATAATTAAGAGATCAGCAACAGTTGCTTCTGATAATTCTTTACCCTTTTATTTGTATATATATATATATATACATGTGAAGGCCGTCATATATATATCTATCTATATTATATATACCTACCTACTTATCTATCTATGCGAGTGTGTGTGTATGTGTATGCGTATGTGCGTGTATGAGTGTGTGTGTATGCGTGTGCGTGTATGCGTGTGCGTGTATGCGTGTGCGTGTATGCGTGTGTATGCGTGTGTGTGTGTGTGTGCTTGCGTATTTATAAGTATGAATATGAAATTAACTTAAAGACAACGTACATATACATATAAATACTTATACGTACACCTCTTTATACTTAAGCACCACACTTGCATATATATAATGTTCTTTTAAAGAGCCTTATATAACTATAAAGTTATTCAAGTTGTTAATACAACGAGTGTAAGGCAGAGTTTCACGCAAAGAAGACATCAAAACATCGGATCTGTAATAAATGTTGACACATATGAATAAGCAATCTGTGTATGAATGAATTTAATCTATTTTTGTCTGTATGTCTACTTAGTTGTGTATCTAAATGTATGCGTGTCGTTTATTAGATAAAAGACACGAACTTTCGTTATATGAAACATGAAATTACATAGTTAAGAACGAAAAAAATACCGGATGCTTGCTTAAATTTTCCTTTTGGTTTGTAGTTGAGGAAATTATACTATCATGGTAATATGTCCCAGGTTTTAGATTACATATTTCCCATGCATTCTGTGGTATGCCTTGGTTAATTAAGCTACATTATTATTTAGCAATTACGACCGTTTTAATTAGCTGCTTTATTTTTGCGTAATGGTTATTGTTTGTAATTATGTGGGAGAGTTTAGAATGTACATCATATGCGTTGCAGATTTTTGATTCATAATTAGGCATAATCGTTTCTCCAGGCTTAACATGACTGTCACTTGAGTGCTTTTAGCAGAAATTTACTATCTGTTGCAAGCATTCCGTGCTGGCCTTCCGCCTGAGGATAGAGTTCCACAGCAGCGATTCCTAGTTTCGTCCCTGCTCAACCCCACTAGTTTTGGATCACAGGCGCTACTCATCCCTAAATTGATTAAACCATTAAAAAAAGCGTTTAATGTATTATTTTAATCACATTTTGTGAACGATATTTTCATCGTTAGTCATGTGATTTCAACTGGCCAATCACGGGTTTACTATATTGCCAACGATAATAATTAGAAAGGGAGACTATTCAATGAAACAAAATATCAACCGAGTTAATTTCTTTTATTCTTTTATTTGTTTCTTTTATTTGACTACTGCCATGCTGGAGCACCGCCTTTAGTCGAACAAATCGACCCTAGTACATATTCTTTGTAAGCCTAGTACTTATTCTATCGGTCTCTTTTGCCGAACCGCTATGTTACGGGGACGTGAACACACTAATATCGGTTTTTCAAGCGATGGTGGGGGACAAACAGACACACACACACACACACACACACACACACACACACACACACACACACACGAAGGCTTCTTTCAGTTTCCGTCTACCAAATCCACTCACAAGGCTTTGGTCGGCTTGTGGCTATAGTAGAAGACACTTGCCCAAGATGCCACGCAGTGGGAATGAACCCGGAACCATGTGATTGGGAAGCAAGCTACTTACCACACAGCCACTCCTGCGCCTATGTTATGTTATATTTTTTTCATATTATATTATGATGTAAATAAATTTTTAGCTAGTCAATTGTATTTCTCTAATTCTTTTAATACTTGTATATATACATATATATATATATATATATATATATATATATATATATTGGGTGGTATTCGTAAGTCTGTGTCACTCCCTCACCGCTTCACAGCCGTTGGTGGCTTGTTTACGTCCCTATAACGTAGCGCTTCAGCGAAAGGGATGTTAAAATAGGTACGAAAATTAAAAATAAGTAGTGAGGTCGATTTGTTCGACTAAAGTCTTTGAGATGGTGCCCCAGCATGGCCACAATCCAATGAGTTAAGTAAAAGATAAATGAGAGTTACGCACACATGTATGTATACACGCACACCTGTATGTATGTATGTATGTATGCATGTATGTATGTATGAAACAATCTCACAGAAAACAGATTATGTGCAAATAAGACTCATAGACGAGTACATAAGGTATCCATAAAACAGATTAAACGTGGTGAATTAGCTACGATACGTTGTGATGTGTTCTGTGCATTGCACTGAATATTTTTCTCCTCCATTTACTTGGTAGCCGAGCGAGTAAGTATAAAAGAAACAGATCGATTCGATTGGAAATTGACAAATAGTTTAGAAAATACGGTGCAGATACATAATCCTGTCAAAAGAACGAATAAATCGTATGCATTAAGAGGAAACGACCCGTTAAAAATCGCCGTACATTTCAAAAGGAAAGCTATATACCGCTGTGTAAATTAAATCGCCTTCATAAAGATGCAACAATTTTATTAGAATAAGACATATTATGACGTTGGAAAATGTCGTGCGGGTATACAGTGTTATATGTAGAGTTTGACCTTTTCTTTTTATGTTTAGTTTTATTAATATTAGTTGATGGAGCTGTTGTGCATTTGAATTAATGTTACTTGTAATAAGAAACACGATTCTTTGTCCTAGCATAAGGTAAATTATTTATAGAAAATCTGTATTTGATTATAATAGACAATAGTTATTCGCCTCTATTCTGACTCTGGTGTTACCTGACTAACGAGCATTGACGTCTATCGGAACTTGTACACCCAGGAAAGAATTATAGCTTTCTTTTTTTCTTTTCTCTTAGTCTGTTCTTTATATAGTTCGTGATGTGTTTGTTAAGTGGCCACTGTTTGTGTTCGAGAAACTGAAGATGTTTAGAAGTTAGAGAAGGAGATACAGAAAGATAGAAAGATAACTAGATAGATAGATATAGATGGTTTCGCCATGATTGATCGCTAGCCACTAGACCTTTTTTTAAAATTTTCTCTTTCTGTTTATTTCTGTGTTCCTTTCTGTTGAAGAGCGTAGGCTCGAAATATAAAAGATTTTTTCACTTCCCGAGCGTTAAACTAATACATCTGTTTGTTGTTTACACACCCGTCTTCGTCTTTTGCTTTGTTTGCTTTTTGTAAATTCCAACTATAGATAGATAGGGAAAAAGAAATATAGAGATAGCTGGTGAGAGTGAGAGAGCGAAATAGTGAGAGGAAAGAGAGGGAGAGAAAGAGATAGAGAGATAGCTTGAGCGAGAGGAGAGAGAGTGGGGGCTGTTTGGTTCGGTACATTTTTTACAATATTTTCGCAGCCAATGGACGACGTTAAGATGTTTGAATGAAACAGGAATTTTAGTAGCAACAGTGAAACTTTGAAAAGACATCTATGTAAAACATTTACTATTGAATACTAGCTTTAAATAAGGTATTACTGCAAACCTCTGCACATGGTACACAAAGAGGGCAGGGAAGGGACAGAGAATGTCTTTATTTTTAGTCCTTTGTATCGATCTGAATACGTGATTAATAATTCAGTTTATTGACTTCACAGTCAGAAAAGAGGAAGTCTCCCTCGACCAGATTCGAACTCACGAACGTAAACAGTCGTAAACGAATACCGTAAAGCATTTTGTTGGCCGGTGACTAACAAATTCTGTCAAGAACCCACCAGGAATAGGGGGAGAAGATACATATAAAATAACGGCCCCTTCAACCCTCAAGGCCCAACCCGTTCCCCGACAAAGACTCAGATATATCACTGATATAAAACTGAACAAAGCGTAAAATATTTTCAAATGGAAACAAGAGCTAATGAACAACAACAATAACTGAAAACTAAAAACAGAAGCTATCATGTCAAAAAATCTATAGAGCAGACGATAAAAATGACAACGAAAGCGTAGATGAAAATCTGCAATCCAAGCAAATGGGAATCGGTAACTTACAAACTTAAGTGGGTTTATCAAATTTGTATCATCAGATGTTAGGATAGTAAAACTATAAGACAATATTGAAGGAGGGGAGCCAAGTGGATTATCTTTATGTAAAAATATATAGCAAATCCATAATTTTTGTATTGTATTTTTGTTTTTAGAGCTTTAGTACTGCGCTGCAAATATTCCATGTCAATTATATTAGCCATTCAAGTTTTGCAATAATATTGGTCCATCATAAACCTCTTATATAGCCCTGTACTTATCGTTAATGGCAGTTTTCTACTCCAGAGACGGTTTAGTGGGAATCAATGTTTATAGAGTCAAATATACTATCTGTTCTATGCTACATTTCAGACGTGTTCGATGGAAAGAACCGTATGCATGTATGTATGTATGCATCGATCCACGCACACACACACGCACGCACATGTATATGTATATATATATATATACACACACACATATATACATATGTATACATATATTTATACATACATATATACATACATACACACATACACACACACATATATATACGGTGAGTGGCTAGAATCTGGAAGCACGTGATGACACACATGCACATACAGACAGACAGAGATTTGTTGGAACAAAGAAGGAATCGATGACAATATATTAGAATGTACGTGTGTGTGCGTGTATATATATATATATATATATATATATATATACATATATATATATATATCTAGGACCACGTGCTGAAACATGCAAGCGCACACAAACACTCGTGCGCACCCATGTAAATTGACTTTATACACATATAAGAGGATACGTGATTACGATGATTCATTTAACAAACTGACAGCGTTGTCTTCAAAAACCGCCGGCAACAGTTATTTGGTCCCCAAAATACAAGTTCTCACCGAACAGTCTTTTCAGCATGGAACCATATTCCGAAAAGAGTACAAAGTCTTTAACCAAACTTATTCGAGGCACCTTTCTCTCTCGCGAGAAAATTCCTTCGAGAAACGTTCAAATCTTGAGCGAAAGTCTTTCTGCTGCTTTATCCCGGATTTTAACATGGAGAGCTTATCGATGATCTTAATAACAACAACAACAACAACACAAACAACACACGAGTACAATAAAAGAATAACAAACGATGGTGATTAGGTGATTATTACTCTTAGGAAGTAATTTGTTGTTTGTTTATACGAGTTAATTGGAATTCAATAATTTTCTTTAATAATCAATCTTTCATGGTCTCTCTCTCTCTCTCTCCCTCCTTCTCTCTCCTCACACGCACACATAAATGTAAATAAGCAATCGCAAGAAGGCATGTTAAAATGTGTGTGTGTATTATCTAGCCAAGGCATGCTGAAGCCACACACACGCACACACACACACACACACACACACACACACACACACACACACACACACACACACACACACGTTTACATCATAAGAATTCAGGAACCCCGAGAGACACGAACTAAATCGATTGTAACGGTGGAGCTCGAAGCAGATAAAAATATGTATGTATATTAGCGTTTTGTATATTGGGCTTACATAAAACTTCCGGATAAAGCTGTCAGTGGAGAGACGAAAGCTACTAAACCGGAACTTCGAAGTTACTGTTACCCTCATTGTAGAGATTAATGACTTGTAGGTATTTCGTTATGCAACCGTAATATACTATATTCTATTATTCTTTTATTCTTTTACTTGTTTCAATCAATTGACTGCGGCCATACTGGAGAATCGCCTTTAGTCGTTCAAATCGGCCCCAGAGCTTATTCTTTGTAAGACTCATTCTATTGGTCTGTTTAGCCGAACCGCTAAGTTTACGGAGACGTAAACACACCAGCATCAGTTGTCAAGCTATGGTAGGTGGCGGACAAATACAGACACACAAACACACACACACACATATATATATACATATATACAACGGGCTTCTTTCAGTTTCCGTCTACCAAATCCACTCACAAGGCTTTGGTCGGCTCGAGAATACACTTGCCGGAGGTGCTGCAAAGTGGGACTGAACCCGGAACCGTGTGGTTGGTAAGCAAGCTTCTTACTACACAGCCACTCCTGCGCCCAAAGTATGCTAAACGTTTTTGTTTGTTTCATTAAGTCAATACCGTGTTCTACAGTGTTAGCAGTGCGATTTACATCACTTGTTAGGGTTATCTCTACAGATATTCTGTAGAAAATATAACCAGCACTGAGTTTTGTTGCGGCGTCTCGGATACGGTGCGACATAACAAAAATCAGCACTGGCCATAATCTTTATAGGATATCTGTAGAGATAACCCTTCTTGTAGAAGTTTAAGAAATACTCCGCTAAAAAGGTTTGAGCAATTCTTCAGTTTAATGTTAAATCGTTTAGGCATACGTGTGTGTGTGTGTGTGTGTGTGTATGTGTGTGTCAGTATGTGTGCTGGTGCTAGCGCGCGGGAGTCCATAACTTAATATTCGTATAAGTTATGATCGCATCGATCTTTTGTATTCAACGAAAGGTTGAATTTAGATAAAACCCGTTTATGAAGCCATCTTCCTGTAAAGTAACAGGTGGGTGGCGGTAGCGTCACGCCGCTGACCGGATGCACTATTGGCCATGTTTTCATCGACCAAAAAGTTCCAAAGAATCGATATAGCTTTCATAAACCGCATAGAGCGACAGAATGCGACCGGGTTTTTACCATTTTCCATGTATAATGACATTCCAGGTGTCAAAAATCTCGATAGTTACATTGCTTTACTTCATAGTCGCTTTGGTGTAATGAAGTCTTTGAATATATATTCCATTCAATAGAGATAAAAACGCTTTATTGTATTCTTCCGATTGTAGAATTCCATTCTAATGATATACAGAACCTTCTGAAATTAATGTCAAGGTTACTTCGGTGCAACAGAAGAGGTACTTAGGTGTATATGTGTATGTGCAATTATATATATATATATATATATATATATATATATATATATATATATATATATATATATATATATCCTCATGACCTCGAAAGTGTAGCTCCCAAATTTGCGATCGAAAAATGCACCTATTTCTGGACTGGACTGCACTACATAGTTCCAAAGATCCTGCCCTTTTCGTTCAGAGTAAGGAGCCAATACTGAAAGAGTTTAGGGTTCAAGCGTTCGCAACTATTCAGTTCCTAGCCAAAATGCCTCAGAGATCTACGAGTGGTAGATGTAAATATATTCAAACAACCCCCAAACAAATTTTCATCTGCTACACCAGATGAACCCGCATCACTGCAAGACACAAAGAAAAGTGACTGTGCCCAACTCACTACTTCGTCAGGACGGATTCCGGGGACAGGATCGAGAAATGAGTCTAAACTAAGCAAGCATGGATGCTACTGGCAGCGTCCCAGCATGGCCTGAACCTCTGGCTGAAAGCATTAATGAATTAATAGAGGATTGACCTAAGATATTAGAAATCTTGCGAATCCTTATCTTCTACTCATGTGAGCCTCTTTTATAATTGCTTTATCTCACATGGCCCAGTACCAGTTCAACAACAACTTCATTCAAACCGAATCTCATCTAGGTTTTCGTAAGCAATCAATGTCAACAAGGCCGTGGGGCAGGTGGCCTCATTCAAAGCCGGCGCTCATTTATGCAAAGAGAAAATTAGTCTTGTGTGGGGATCCTAGTATATTCCAGAGTATATTCCTGAATTCGCACCGATTAACAGCAACAAGAGTAGCAGAAGCAATGGGACTGTTGTTGTTGTTGGTGATGCTGTATGTGTGTGTGTGTTTATACATGCACACACACGTGTGTGTGTGTGTGTGTGTGTGTGTTTGTGTGTGTGTGTGTATATATATATATATATATATATATATATCTAAAATACAAAAATGGGACAAGAACGCAAAACATCCAAGCAGTTAGGTGATACAGAAAAGGGACTGTCTGAAAGTTTTCTATCCTCAGTCGAGTTCCAAATTATCTTTGCAATTTCGGCTGATTATACTCGAAATGGCTCTAATGACCCGTCCTTGTTTTCTTTGTATCCTCTGTCTGGATGTTTTGGTGTCCGTTTTTTTGTATCACCTAACTGACTGGATGTTTTACGTTCTTGTCCCATTTTTGTATTTTTTATATATAAAAAAATATAGCGGCGTACGTACACACACACACACTCTCTCTCTCTCTCTCTCTCTCTCTGTATATATATATATATATATATATATATATATATATATATATATATATATATATATATATACAAGCGCAGAGGTAGTTGTGTAGTAAAAAGCTTGCTTCCCAACCGCATGGTTCCGGGTTCTGCCCTACTGCATGACACCAAATCCGCTCACAGGACTTTGGTTAGCTCGAGGCTATAGTAGAAGACACTTGCCCAAGGTGCCACGCTGTGGGACTGAACCCAGAACCATGTGGTTGGTAAGCAAGCTACTTACCACACAGCCTATATATATATATATATATATCTTCTTTATCCCGCTGTCCCACATCTGACGCTGTCTATGAATTCATGGATATATTTTTTTTCAATGTTTCATACATTAAACGAAGAGAATCGATTTTTATACACGCTGGCTCACAAACATACATCACATAGTAAGTAAAAGATGCCGTGTGTATACACATGCATAAATATACCTTTATGTTTATACATTTTTGTATGTGTATGTAAGTATATATAAATGTGTGTGTGTGTGTAAATATATATAAAATATATGTACGTGTATATTTACACAGCCGTCTATTATATGTGTGTGCAGTGGTAGTGAATATTCTGAAGGAATCAAAGAAACTACACTTCTGTTGG
>NC_142931.1:14920579-14938079 GCF_046866305.1 Octopus bimaculoides | reverse complement strand
CCCTCCTCATTCCTCATCGTTTTCGGTATATCTTTCTCTCGTTGTTTCCCCTCACTCCTATCTATCTATCTATCTATCTACGTTTCTTTCGTAGTTATTCTCCCGTGCATATTTAAGCATTTACTAAACACCATATACGCGTGCACAAATGTAAATATATGTATTGAAACACACATTTATCAATACGCTGTTATGTTCACACGTTCACTTGCACGTATATACTTGCACGTTTCCGTTTTCTAAACAAAAAAAAAACAACACAAAATTCTCCACAAATTTCTGTAGAACAGTCGATGCACAAATGCAAAGCGAACACAAGCGCATTACTATTAATGCTTGTTTTTATGTCGAGTTATAAACTAAATTCACATTAAACTGAAGAATTACTCAATATCTTTTATAGAGTACATGTTTATTATACTTTTACATGGAGAAGACTGGCAATGATTTCGAAGCTTCGGACTGCTAGCTTTTGTCCGATGAAGACTTGCAGGCCGAAACTTAGAAGTCTCTGTCACCTCTCTTGTAAAAGCCATCTATCTATCTATCTATCTATCTATCTATCTATCTATCTATATGTATGTATGTATGTATAAAGTATGTACAAAGACTAAATCCAATCTTTATCGAAGTAAGAAGCGATATATTCTTTTCTACTCTAGGCACAAGGCCCGAAATTTTTGGAGGAAGGGCCAGTCGATTAGATCGACTCCAGTACGCAACTGGTACTTAATTTATCGATCCCGAAAGACTGAAAGACAAAGTTAACCTCGGTGGGATAAGAAGCGATATATTAACCTATCTATGATAAAATAAAGACTTAAGTGATGAAGTCGGAATATTTGAAAGAAGTACAGCATCGTTTTTATGTTCTATTCAATTTAGAAGAATAAATATTACAGAGAGAAAAAAAAAAAACATTTTAGAAACTTTAACGAATTTGAAGATAGAACAGTCAAACAAAGAATCCTGGACGAATGGATGTGGGGAGAGGTATCTAGATAATCCTATCTCATTTCTGTAATTTTTAAAAATCCACTCCCCCTCGCTTACTCCTTTTGAGGCTGACATATTTCTGTATATTAACTTCGTCGATAGTCAAGTGGTGGGCGGTAAAAATATAACAAGGCGTCAAGATAGGGCTCACCAACCACACAAACACGCACACACACATAGACACAGACACACACACACACTCACACACACACACACACACACGTATACACACACGCATTCATAAACACACATAGCTACAGAAACACAAACACAGATATAGGCTTGCGGTGCGCTGGGACTGAGAACATACGAAGTAAAAGCCCAGCTCGGTCGTCGTCCTGCCTGATATAACGACCAAATCTCCGTCGAATCACGTATTTAGAGTCTTACAGACTGAAGGACATATTAAATGCGTCCAATGCAACATATCCATATCAAGACATGTTGGTCGTGGTTGGAATGTCTTTCACTATAATTTTACTCGGAGCTGCTTGCCGATGCTAAAATTCGTTGCAAATAATCGAGCGTACGTTCACGCACACACACACACACATACACACACACACTCACGCACACACACACACACACACATACACGCACACACACACACACATACACACACACACTCACGCACACACACACACACACACACATTCTATTATCGGTTTCAGCCAGAGTCTGTCGCCAAGCTGGCGCAACGTAAATACATACATTACATATGTGTGTGTGCGTATGTATGTATGTATGTATGTATGTATGTATGTATGTACGTATGCATGTATGTGTACGTGTGTGTATATGCATGCATATTCGTGATACATATGTATATATATGTGTATATATATTCGTATATAGATATGCATATATATATATATATATATACATATACATGTAAATATATGCATATGCGTATCTATCTGTCTGTATAAAGAAGGAAAGAAAAGAGATAGATAGATAGATAGATAGATAGAAAAAGAGAGAAAGAGAGAGAGAGAAGGAGAGTGAGAAAGAGGGAGAGATAAAGAATCGATCCCAAATCAGGGTGTGCACCTGTTGTTGCTGTCCATTACGTAGAATGAGTTGTTAGCTCCGAAGTCCTCATGTCCTGCTGTCGTGCGGTCGGCTCTGTGTGCAGCTGTATTGATAGGACGAGCCACTGAGACGGACGATGTGGGAAGCGGCCCCGGTGCACTGAGACAATGGAGATCCGACGAACACAAAGAAACACCAGCTTTTTTATGAACAAAATCATGAGTAATGGCGTTGTTGTTGTTGTTATTTTTTAATACTACGTCTATACTGCAATGGTGTGTGTGTGTGTGTGTGTGTGTGTGTGTGTGTGTATACCAACACACATTTCATATATGGGATGATCATATTTGCCAAAGTGTGTGTGTGTGTGTATATGTGTGCATGTATACATGTTTGTGCGTATGTATCTGGACAAACACACACATAACTATCTACCTATATTTCATTATGTCAAATATGCGCGCGTGTGTGCTTTCGCGCGTTTAATAATAATAACAACAATAATAATAATAATAATAAGAAGAAGAAGAAGAAGAAGAAGAAAAGGAAAAGGAAAAAGAAAAAGAAGAAGAAGAAAAAGAAGAAGAAAAAGAAGAAAAAGAAGAAGAAGAAGAAGAAAAAGAAGAAAAAGAAGAAAAAGAAAAAGAAGAAGAAGAAGAAAAAGAAAAAGAAGAAGAAGAAGAAATACCATTAAGGCGGTGAACTGGCAGAATAGTGAGCAGGCTGGGCGGAATGCTTAGTGGTATTTCGCCTGTCGCTACGTTCTGAGTTCAAACTCTGCCGAGGTCGACTTTGTCTTTCGTTCTCTCGGGGTTTAATAAATTAAGTACCAGTTGAACTCTGGGGTCGATGCAGTCGATTCATCCCTACCTCCCTCAAGCTAACCCTTTTGTGCAAAAAAATTTGAAATAATAATAATAATAATAATAATAATAATAATAATAATAATAATAATAATAATAATAATAATAATAATAATAATAATAATAATAATAATAATAATAATAATAATAATAATAATAATAATAATAATAATAATAATAATTAAGGCGGCGAGCTGGCAGAATCGTTAGCACGCCGGGTGTTTAAATGGTTAGCGGTATAGCTTCTATCTTTATGTTCTGAGTTCAAACTCCGCCGAGGTCGACTTTGCTTTCGTCCTTTCTGGGGTTGATAAATTAAGTATCATTTACGTACTGGGGTCGATCTAATTGACTGGCCCACTGCCCCATAATTTCAGGCCTTGTGCCTAGAGTAGAAAAGATTATTTATTAAGGCGGCGAGCTGGCCGAAACGTTAGCACGCTGGGCGAAATGCTTAGAAGTATTTCGTCTGCCGTTACGTTCTGAGTTCAAATTCCGCCGAGGTCGACTTTGCCCTTAATCCTTTCGGGGTCGATAAATTAAGTACTAGTTGCGTGCTCGGGTCGATGTAATGGACTTAATCCCTTTGTCTGTCCCCTCTATGTTTAGCCCCTTGTGGGCAATAAAGAAATAAGAAACGTTAGCACACCGGACGAAATGCTTAGCTGTATTTCATCTGTCTTTACGTTCTGAGTTCAAATTCCTCCGCGGTAGAGTTTGGTATTCATCCTTTCGCTGTCGATTATATAAATACATGTTGAATACTAGGGATGACTTAATCGACTTTCCCCTCCATCATTGTCCTTATGGCAAACTTTGAAAATACTACATCAACAAGAACAAGAACAACAAAGGAAATTCCGTGTTAACTGGGTTGGGTTCCTATTTTCTTATTTACTAGTGGCACATAGGTACATACACAGACACACATTCATTCACAAATATCAAACAGCGCACGCTTTTCTTTGAACATATAATACACTCACTCACTCTCTTTCTCTCTTTCTTTCTCTCTCTCTCTCTCTCACGCGCGCGCTCGCATGCGCACAGACATAGACACACACGCACACACATACAGACATACGAACGTGCGCGCATTTATACATTGGCAATCTCGCTTACACAGATGCAGTCACATACATGCACAGACGCACACACACACACATGCACACACACACAACTACGCACACACAGACACACACACACAAATACACAGATACACACAGACCCCCCCCACACACACACACGTAATAAACTTCCAATTCCCGAATTCGTGGAAATTCCTAATCGTGTGCATCGTCAACAGTTATTTCTATATCTGTGTGTGTGTGTGCGCGTGTGCATGTGTGTGAGTGTGTGCATACACGCCTGTACACGTGCGCGCCTATGTGTGCCTGCCAGACGTGTGTACGTGCGTGTGTGTGTGCGCGCGACCGCATCCGTCAGAGCGCGTGTGTGTTACCGTGTGTATGCGTGTGTGTGTGTGTGTGTGTGTGTGTGTGTGTGTGTGCCTCTGTGTGTGTATGTGTGTGTGTGTGCCTGTGTGTGTGTGTATGTGTGTGTGTGTGCGTGAGTGTGCCTGTGTGTGTCTATTGGCACAGGAAAAATTCAATTCATGCTTCAATACGTAAAACACTCTTCCTGCTCAAATTTGTACGAGACAAACAAACAAGCAACATTATATTACAGTATTTTCACAAACGCAGTTTACTGCGTGCACACGTCACGGTCGACATATTCATGAGTATAAGATCTCTCTCATTCCCCCCACCACCACTACCACCTCACACACAGAGGAAGACAGATTAATGTGTTGCATATATTAGAACACACACACAAGTACAGAGTGCGAAGAACAAAGAGGAATTTTATAAAAACCAGTTAATGTGTGTGTGTGTTGTATGTGTGTGTGTGTGTGTGCGTTGCCCAAATGCCGAGCGAACAAACTCAAGCGCAACACGTGGCTGCTGACGTCACGTTTGGGCGGGTAGTTTGCTTGTGCGTTAGAAATATTTCTTAAGCGTCGGAACGTTGGTTATAGAGAATCATATACAGAGAAGATACACAAAGTGCATGTGTATTAGTGTTTCAACAGCTGCGTATGTGTATAATACACACACACAACTCTTTCTCTCTTTCTCTCTCTCTCTCTCTCTCTCTCTCTCTCTATCTATATATATATAAATATATACTATAGGGCAATCAGTTAGTTGCTATAATAATACTCAGAGTTTCAGATGCCCGAGCTAAAAACTACTAACTGATTGTTCTATACTCTTTTACTTGTTTCAGTCATTTGACTGTGGCCAAGCTGGAGCACCCCCTTTTTAGTCGAGCTAATCGGCCCCAGGACTTATTCTTTGTAAGCCTAGTACTTATTCTATCGGTCTCTTCCGCCGAGCCACTAATTACGTGGATGTAAACACACCACTATCGGTTGTCAAGCGATGCTGGGTGGAGGGGACAAACAGACACACAAACATACATACACACACATATATATATATACATATACGACAGGCTTCTTGCAGTTTCCGTCTACCAAATCCACTCACAAGGCCTTGGTCGGCCCGAGGCTATAGTAGAAGACACTTGCCCAAGGTGCCACGCAGTGGGACTGAACCCGGGACCATGTGGTTGGTAAGCAAGCTACTTACCACACAGCCACTCCTGATGAACTCCTCTATTTACATAACGTCAAAGTCTCATTCATTCTTTTGTTGTCATTATTATTATTATTATTATTATTATCATCATCATCAACATCTATCTATATATCTATATTTAGCGAACAGTAATGTAGGAAGTCGTTTAGTGTATCTACCTGCAAGGGATTTAAAACAACAAAGTTGACCTCGGAGGGATTTGAACTTAGATTGCTAAAAATTCTCAAAGAACTGCCGCAAGGTATTTTTTTTTTTTGATAGTTCAACTATTCTGAACTATGCTTGCATGTCTGTCTGTCTGAATTTGAACTCAGAACGTAAAGACAGACGAAATACGGCTAAGCATTTCAATCAGCGTGCTAACGATTCTCCCAGCTCACCGAATCCAGCTTGCTAATAATAATAAAGAAACGAAGTAAACTTAAATAGCTAAGGCCAAATATACCAGCGGCTTGTCAACGGAAATCTCAGTCCACACAGATTGTCTCATACACACACATGTATGGTGAAGGCGCGTGGCCTAATGGTTAGGGTGACGCATTCGCGATCGTCAGATAATGGGATCGATCGCCGTTCTTAAGCAAAACATTCTTTTCCCCTTGTTCCAGTCCACTCAGGTGTAAACGGATAACCTCGTGACGGAATAGCCTTCTTGTCAGCAGAAATGTTGGCCTGATTGCCTAACCAGCGGCGTGGCGTCATTCGAAAGCTAAAATAATGTAAATCGACCTGGGACTAGCAATGTATAACGATATTCAATAGTTTGGTCGATCCAGTGATACTATGATATACATATGAAATATAATACAATATTAAAGAAGAAGAAAAAAAAATTGTAACATCACCTGCGGCATCTGTACGCGACCTCGGCTGCAAACTGTATTGCTGATAGTAAATCTCTGCACCACAGTGACATCCCAACTTAAACCTTCCACATTAATAGACTTAACCTAAATTCTACGCAGCTTGTCACCAAATTCTGCTCGCAATGTATCGGTCAACGCGTGGCTACTATGGAAGACTGGTTACTCAAAGGCGTAAACAATGTGATTGAACAGGAAACAATGCAGTTTTAAAGCGAACTTCTTCACCACATACCCAAGACTGCGGCTTCATATATAACACATGTTGCCCACCCCATAATATATATATTCTTGGCAAGAGGTTATATCTGAGATGGCGCATTGAGAAATGTAATTTCAAATTTTGTTTCGAGTTATAATGTGTCATTCTTTTGGCACGCTTTCTAATTATTCTTCAATTAAATATTTTTATTTTTAGCTATTGGTATGGAAGTCTCCGGTGACACCTCTGATCTCTGAACTCCCTCCCCCCCGTGTGTATGTGTATATATATGTGTGTGTGTGTGTGTATGTATGTGTGAGCGTGTGTCCACGCATGCGTGTATCTGTAATCTAATTTAGACTGACATGTTTTAAGTTATTTTAAGCAAATTAAATTTAAATCTTACTCTCACATTGGTATATGTAATTTATGAGTGTTTGTGCGCGCGCATATATTTCACCGGGAGACTTCATTCAAACTAGTGAGGGCTTGCTTGCTAAGTATGAAACTCAAATCTGATGCGCTGTAGGAGTTATTCTCCTGCGTAACCCGACGCCATCTTCGATCAATATCCTCCAACTTGTTTAACAACTGGTTAGCGATGAGCGATGGTTCTGTAATTGAATTATTTTACTAGAATATATTTTGTTGCATATATTGGTTACATATTCACCGCCAATAGTTTGAATAGATTCCATATTATAAAAATAAAAGAAGAAAGCACACACTTTGAAATGTTATTAAAAGCACTCAGCTTACTAGATCATTGTATTACTCCAGCTTATTCACTTTTCATATCGCTAATTTAAATACTGTTCTTGAGTGCAACCGTTGAGATATGTCCATATTGATAATAGAAAAGGAGGCATCTACAAATGATGGACAAAATATACAAAAATACAGTGCAGGCTCTGTCATTGGTGAAGGAATATGGCTTCATAACATGTACCATGCTTTCATCAATCCTTTTAGAAACCTGTATAGTTGTGAGCAAGTCCACCTTAATCCAGCGGATCATTTAGGACGTGATAGCTAGAGAGAGAGGGGGAGGGGACTGAGAGATAGAGATAGTGATAGAAACAGAGAGAGAGAAAGGGGGAGAGATAGAAGTAGGGACTGCACTGACGTCTAGTTAGTGCTTATTGCAGTTGAATTGACTCCAATAATGTGAAATGGATTAACTTGCTTAAAGATGCAGCGTGACACCCAGGTCAGGAATTGAAATCACGACCGTACGATCATGAGACGAACACTCCTAGCCACTAGGCCAGGCCAGGCCAGGCCCCTTTAAGAAGGAAAAACAAAAACAAAAACAAAACAAAGACAGCATAGTAAATTTTAAACTAGATTTGAACCTTTCACTCGATGTTTTACATTGAAGGTTATTACAAATGATGGAAGAATAAAACAATAATATAGATTTTTGGTTTATTTGAACTTTCACCCTATGATTTAAAATGAACGACAAATTACTACTTCTGCTCCAACACAAATTACTCCGAACAAAAAAATGTGAACACTTTTACAAGATGGAAGGCAACAGGAAAGGGAAAGTATGATGAACATCTGAAAAACACTAGAGAATAGTGTGTGTGTGTGTGTGTGTGTGTGTGTGTGTGTGTGTGAGCGCACACACACACACACACACACACACACACACACGCACACTCACACACACACACCGTGAAACTCCGTCGGTTACGACGACGGGGGGTCCCAGTTGATCCGCTCACCGGAACAGCCTGCTCGTGAAATTAACGCGCAAGTGGCTGAGCGCTCCACAGACACGTGTACCCTTAATGTAGTTCTAGGAGGGGTTCAGCGTGACGCAGAGTGTGGCAAGGCTGGTTCCCTTTGAAATACGGGTGCAACAGAAACAAGAAGGAAGAGTGAGAGAAAGAATACAGCAGGGTTCGCCACCATCCCCTGCTGGAATCTCGTGGGGCTTTAGGTGTTTTCGCTCAATAAACATAGCACCCGGTCTGTGAATCGAAATGGCGATCCTACGACTACGAGTCCGCTGCCCTAACCACTGGGCCATATGTGTGTGCATTTTTGTTTGCCTACAGTGCATGTCCATGTATATGTATTTTTCGTTTATATACGCTTTCGTGGGATAATTATATACATATATATATATATATATATATATATATATATATATATATATATAGTTTCTATTATGTTAAACTGTCGTATGTCCAAATTTGTCCAAATGTGTTTTTTTTTTCAATATTTAATTTTGCTAGGGCGGCGAGCTGGCAGAATCGTTAGCACGCCAGGCGAGATGCTTAAAGGTATTTCGTTTGCCGTTACGGTCTGAGTTCAAATTCCGCCGCGGTCGACTTTGCCATTCATCCTTGTTTAGCCCCCTGTGGGCAGCTTGCAATAGCCGGTTCTTTTAGTCAAACTATCGAATCTCCATCTGCTTCAGATGTCATGATATGAAAATTATCAAAGCGTAGTTCTACGGTTTAGCATTTTTCAAAAGCGCAGTAAATCCCACATACGACAGTTTTGCAAAAAATATTTCTGACTGAAAATATCATACATGCATAGAATTACGATTTTATGCACCCAACAAAGTATTATTGTTAAGCTGAAACTGTTGCTAATGTAAAAAAATATGGAATGGTGAAACTATTTTCTCGTTTTCTGAAAAAGCAACGTTTTGAACTTACGACACTTTTGCATAATAGCAACGATATATATATATATATATATATATATATATATATATGTGTGTGCGTGTGCGTGTGCGTGTGCGTGTGTGTGTTTTCTTTACCGTATCTCTATATCCTAACTTGTACGTCCACATACATACATGTTTATAATTGTGCCAATGTGGAGTCAGCTGAAATAGGGCAGCTTCATAGCACCACGTAACTGGGTCTCATTATGCTTTTAAGCCACCGCCCCACCTTTATGGGATAATATTTCTTGATAGAATAGAACTGGATTATAACGTTCTTACAGGAACGACACCTCTAACATTTGTTTGTAACATCTGTTGAAGTTACTGAATGTATTCTAGTTCGTTCTGTTTTAATTCCAGAATCACATTTGTAGACAGAGCATTAGTCTGAACCTCCTGCCTTACTGTATTCCTTTATTCCTCTATTCCTCTATTCCTCATAAACCGTTCTCCGCTGACAAGCATTAATCCGTTAGTAGGACTTGCTGTTTTTCTAATCCCCTCTTTCGCAGTTATATATCACATCTGTTGATAGGGAGCAAGTAATATTTTTAAGCCTTTCACTGTCAGCTGCAGATCACATCCATTGGTAGGGGGCGTGAGCTTTAAGTCCATCCCCGGTAATTATACATCACATTCGTTGACAGAGATGAAGAGTCCTTTAAGCTTCTCTTCGTCAGCTATTCATCATGTCTGTTGATATCAGCAGAATATGTTTGCATGACATCGACGACTATCTGCAAGAAAAACAGCAGGAATGCACTAACATGCAGAGCTGCACCATAATCATTCACTTTCCTTTTCTTTGTTGAATATTTTACAATGTAAAGGCGGCGAACTGGCTGAAACGTTAGCACATCGGGCGAAATGCTTAGCGGTAGGTCTGTCTTTACGTTCTGAGTTCAAACTCCGCCGAGGTCGACTTTGCCTTTCATCTCTTTAGAGTGGATTAAATAAGTACCATTTACGCACTGGGGTTGATGTTATCGACTTAATCCCTTTGTCTGTCCTTGTTTGTCCCCCCTATGTTTTGTCCCTTCTGGTCAATAAATAAATAAGAAACGTTAGCACGTCGGGCGAAATGCTCAGCGGTATTTCGTCTGTTCAAACTCCACCGAGGTCAACATTGCCTTTCATTCTTTCGGAGTTGATTAAATAAATACCAGTTACGCACTGGGGTCGATTTAATCGACTTAATCTCTTTGTCTGTCCTTGTTTGTCCCCTCTATGTTTAGCCCCTTGCGGGCAAAAAAGAAATAAGAAACGGTAGCACGCCGGTAGAAATGCTTAGCGGTATTTCGTCTGCTTTTACGTTCTGAGTTCAAATTCCGCCGAGGTCGACTTTGCCTTTCATCCTTTCGGTCTCGATAAATTAAGTACCAGTTGCGTACTGGGTCGATCTAATCGACTGGCCCCTTCCCCCAAAATTTCGGATAAGATAATTTTACAATGTATTCAACTTCAAAATATTGGCCCTTTCTTCAAATCAATGCATAGAACAACTCAAGCAAATTTATTCATTGAATGCATTCATTTGCACGCGCTATATATCAAAATTACCATATAGGTGTAATAATCCATACATCTATTATCAAAGTCAATATATGAACCTTAGCTATAAGTAAATAGATCTTCACCGAAATCTCTTTGGTTATATTTTAGTGTGTTTAACGGAAACAGTGCAATGTCACGAACTGATTAAGAGTTCATACATCTTTAATGTTCTTTCGACTCCCTACTAGTCCACAGTGTAGCGTTTTATACTTTCAATAAAAGGGTAAAGACCCCCTTCGGTCATGAATGACCATGAGAATGCCACTAGGAAGTCACCCCATAAGGCACAAGTCCGGGCAAGGTTGTTCATGGAAGACCAGTAGTTGCCCGTGCATACCAGCCTCCTCTCTCCACGCCACTGATGTTGTCCAAGGGAAAGGTAAAGGCCGATACAGCTTGACACCAGTGACGTTGCAACTCATTTCTACAGCTGAGTGAACTGGAGCAATGTGAAATAAAGTGTCTTGCTCAAGAACGCAACACACAGCTCGATCCTGGAATCGAACTTACTACCTCATGATTGTGAGCTCGACGCTCTAGTCACTGAGCCAATCGCCTTCACATATTTTCATTAATCACTCAAGAATGTCCTTTATCGGGGACACACGCTAGACTCTCACTCATCGGTATGCTGTCTCTTCTCTCTGTCTTATTTTTTTTATTGTTGCTATAATGGCCCCTGTTCCTCCGACTGTTTTCATGCCTCCATTACTCAGCACCTCACTCCATGTGGCTTTCAACCTCTCATTACTCTCGACTCGTCTAATCCCACACTCACCATTATACCTACTCCTTTCTCCCCAGAACATCGTCCCTCTGGAATCTCCTCCCCATTCATGTCTTGAAGCAGACTATCAATGACAGAGTTCGCCAGTCTTCAGTTCCTTCCTCCACACATAGAATAACCCCACCTAAAAAAAACGGAAAAATACTTATGACTGAATCAATGTAAGTTACAAAGGTAAGAACCGAGGTTGCTAATTGTCGTTACATTGTCGGACTTCCGGTCAATATCTATTAATATTCTATCTTGCTCTAAACCTAATTTCCAGGGCATAGTCTACCTGGTTGTAAATAGGTTTTACGTTGAGGACCTTTTGTCGTTGTCATGTAGAAGTAGATGAACCTTGAACGATCAAACATAGTAAAGAGCATTCAAGCACCGAGCATCTCATTATATGCATTCCTCACCTTTTTTATGGCAGTGGGGATACATTTTACCGAGGAATTTTGCTGCTATTTCTGGTGGGTCAAGCGACCGTATCGAGACTCCTATCGCCGTAGGCAATGTTAGCGTGCGTTAGCTTGCAAGACTGAATTTAAATTCTCCCATGATCTAAATCTTAACAATATCCCATATATATATATATATATGTATATATATATATATATATATATATATATATACACACACACACACACACACATATATAACCCATTATATATAAAGAACAGCTCATCAACTGCTTAGGCTTGTTCAGATTATATCACAGATATATATCGCATTTTTAAAACTACATATCATTCAAGTTATGTCGCAGTTTTACGAGCGATCCTACACAGTTAGAGAAATTGAGACACATCTCAGTACTTTGATAAGAATGTTAGCAAATAGCAGACTTGGGCTACGGAAGAACTTGCACTCAGAACTTGCAGATCTAAGAGCAATCATGTCTTCCCATTGCTTGTGGGACGATTACACACTAAATGTCTAACAAACTTCCATTGCCCATGGGGATAAACACTACTACAGTATAATACGTATAGGCTTCTTTTCAGCGTCTATGTATCTTATGATGTAGTTCATTGTATGAATATATGTAACCGAAATCTGATGAACGCCTTATAATCTCTGATACTTGCTGCCCAAACTATACGTTGATAGATTGGAGACAAGTCAATGAACGATTAGCAAACACGTTATCGATCTTATATAAATGAAAGGCATAGTAGTCGTGAAAATGAATTGAATTCAGGACAACAAAGCACTGAACTATATAAAACACACAGATTATCTTGCTGGCAGCAGACGACACTGATTAATGTTTCCAATAGATAATAATATCCACCATTCCACCATTGATGTTTTAGTTTCGTATTTTCTTTCTGTATTTCTGTCTTTCTGCTCCCCCCCTCTCTCTCTCTTTTCTCTTCTGCTTTTATTTCCATCTTTTCTTTTTTTTCTTTCCTCCTCTCTTTCTGCCACTTACTCTATCACTCAAATTTTCTCTGTCCATGCACATATAAGATATAATACGATTATCAGTGCTCCGTTAATCCATCTTTGACACTAAAGATGCAACAGTAAATTTGTCCATTGGACAATTCACCAACCAGATTGCACATTTTTTTTTTATCGTCTGTACGATTTGTTTCTAGCTTATTCTCTGTATGTCAGATCACATATCAATCTCTCTAATGACCTACACTACACTAGGTTTATGTTGGAGTAAAGACAAAGACATATGTCTCAGTAAAGGTTGTTTCTATTAAAGATCTACGCCGAGCTTAAAAACAACCATTTCTCTGTCAAGATTATGTTTTTCTAAAAGACGCTTCTTTATTAAAGCTCTGCATCGTTAAACAAAACATACACCGTTTATAAACAGATAAATCTATTTATCTATCTATCTATCTATTTTTTCCGTAGGCTTTTCTCTCCACGGATAAACCTAATCTGTTCCCATTTTTTTACATTGACTGTGATACACGATCCCCATTGATCGGCCCCACCTTTTCTTTTTTTTTTCCCACGATCCCTTTTGATCGAAATCCCTTTTTTTTCTTTAATTTTCCGCGATCCCTTTTGATTGAAATTATCTCCCCTTTCCCCCCAAAGACAAGCTCTACATTGTATTTTGTCCATTTTCTGTATTTAGCCCTGTGTGGCTATAATAAAAAGATATCTATCTATCAGCCTATGTATATGTGTATGTATGTATGTATGTATGTATGTGTCTGTCTGTCTGTCTGTCTGTCTGTCTGTCTGTCTATCTATCTATCTATCTATCCATCCATCGGTACACCTACATGCCTATATATGTCTATACAAATACATCTGATGATGTGGATATGTACAAAGCCCACGAAACTTTAATGTGGAACTGAGTGAAATTGTCATTAAATACGAGTAACTCCAACCTGATTCGCCGAATGCTTTCTTTCGTTTCTTCACTTAGTCGCATATGTATGTGTCTATTTTTTCAGTTATTATAAATCTTCTACTGAGGAGGGAGCCGGTGTCCAACAAAGATACAAGGCTCCCTCTTTGGGATGTAGATAACGCAGACAAATTCACATTTGGAACTTGAGAAAAGTCTTGCATATTTTTACTGTTCCACTTACAGATTGCACTTGTAATGTACGAATCAGCCGGTCGATTTCTCTTTCTGAAAATCCCAGTTTATCCAGATTCTCCTTTAAGCATTTACTAACAAAACCTAGTGCTCCAATTATTATTGGTATGGATATGAATTCATAGTCTGGATATAAAAGCTGGAGGTTTCGAAGCAGTTGTTCACAGATATCCTCTTTTTCCTTGATTTTCAAAGAGATATTGATATCTGCAGAGCAGCTGACCTCTATGGTGATACATAACTTTGCCCCTCTGTACAAACAACAATATCTGGCCTGTTATGTTAATATTTGACAGAAATTTAGAAGGGAATATTCAACCAGTATTCCTTGAGTGGGTGTTTATGGATGCATTCCAGAACAGAAGGATTTTCTAAGTTTATTTCAGGACAGTCTTTTTTGTGTATGTATGTATGTATGTATGTATGCATGCATGCATGCATATACGTATGTACGTAGTGAAGGCACGTGTTTTAGTGGTTAGCATAATAGTCTCGCGATCGTAAGGTCGTGAGTTCGATTCCCGGCGACGCTGTATGCACTTGAGTAAGACACTTAATTTCACGTTGCTCCAGTCCACTCAGCTGGCAAAAATGAGCGGTACCTGTATTTCAAAGGAACCAGCGTTGTTACATTTTGTGTCACGCTGAATCTGTGGAGGGACCATCCACTTGCATGCTAATTTTACGAGCTGGCTATTCCTTTGCTCAGATCAACTGGAATACTCGCCTCGTAACCGCCAGAGTGCCAGGATATATATATATATATATATATATATATATATATATATATATATATATATATATATATTAGTGAGTAACAAAGAGGTACAAGTGTCAATTCATTACGGCCGTTTCTAACGACTCCTTTAATTGATTAATGAGAACATTATATCATTGCAAAGAAACCGTTTTCATTAGATGAATTCCTGATCTTCAAACATAAAGGACAGTTCAACTTATTCAACAGTTTACAAATTCATGGAGCAAAAATATTTACATCGATCCTGCTACCATTCAGTTGGCAGAATGGATTTAACAGAATAGTGTATATTTGGTCAGAACAAAGAACAATTTAGGGATTATGAGAGTTCATTGTAGGGGGTGGTGATAATTGAGCCAAGTGACCCAGTTATGTGTGTGTGTATGTGTGTATGCATATATATATATATATATATATATATATATATATATATATATATATATATAGAGAGAGAGAGAGAGAGAGAGAGAGAGAGAGAGAGAGGGGGAGAATTCACAAAAAAAAAACAACAGACAAAGACAGGTGGTGTGGAAAATAAGCAGATGTATTAGTATAACGCTCGGGAATTGAAAAAGTCTTTAACGTTTCGAGCCTACGCTCTTCCACAGAAAGGAACACAGAAAGAAACAAGGAGAGAAAAAATGTGTGTAGTGGTTAGCGATCTTTATATATATCTACATACATACACTAACATTACGCTTGTATATCTTGTTTAGTTCCGGAGAAAACCTATCACTTGCTGTACGTAAAGAGAAGAATATGTTTGAACAAGGAAAGGTGATCTACAGAACTAAATAATAAGTTGTCTTTAGTTCGGGTCCCTATCATTTCCGCTCAAATCGTCTAGCTCAGTAAATAAATATATTATCACCGAACAAATATCTCTATTGACATCAAATATATCGATGATTGACTTAATTCCTGTCAATATTTGAAGTGCAATCAATGTGATTTCGGCATCACATTCATTCTCGTCTTCTCTTCATTTTAACCACTGTTACAGATCCTGTGAGAATGAATCTAAACTGCTCCTGAAAACATCGAATCCATAGATTTTGGTAAACTGTGTCAGTTGGAAATGATTTTCTTTGTTATACGATTATCGATGACACAAAAGTAATAGGGGGCAACGACAAGCGATCTCTCAGATGATAACATACGTACGAACATTCATTCATACATGTTTACATACATACATGCATGAATACATGCATACATATATACATACATACATATATGCATATACATATAGCATGCGTACATACACACACAGTCGCCTGTGCATATGCTATACACTCACATATTCATACACACGTACATACTTGTTTATTAAAGTACGTGTGTTTGTGTGTGGGCAAATTTATATACACATATACGCACACATACATTCATACATATAAACACACCACAACCACTTCTGATAGTCAAGACATGTCTTGCGTTAAACAAAATAGCCTTGCGACTTGAATTATGCACAAGAAAACTGAAATCGCAAAGAAAACCACAAGCATGTATAGGTATGTGCGTACTCATATGCGGAACTAAGGAAAAATCTGCAGGTACCAATAATTATTGGAGCAATAAACTACATGATTATCGGTAGTTTGTGTCGTGGTGCTGAACTTGAGAAAATGGGATTGACAAAAGTATAAAGAATACATCAAATTAGATTACAACTACAGGCTGTTAAAGGAACTGTGAAAATAAGTAAAATATTCATCAAGTACAGCATGTATTTAGATCCACGTTTGCACTGATCTCCACGCCTCCTCTCATGTGCTCATGAGCACATAATGTATATGCATATATGTATGCATGTATACACATATATACATACAAGACTACTCTGTTTGACTCCTAGATGTCAATAAAAAAGACATTTTATTTTCTATGCTAGAAGCCAGCTTTTTCTCCAAAGGTGAGAAATTTGAAAGATAAACCAAGAACATTAGATATATTCTTTTCTACTCTAGGCACAAGGCCCGAAATTTCGGAGGAAGGGGGCCAGTCGATTAGATCTACCCCAGTACACAACTGGTACTTAATTTATCGACTCCGAAAGGCTAAGTCGACCTTGGCGGAATTTGAACTCAGAACGTAAAAACAGGCGAAATACCGCTAAGCATTCCAGCCGGCGTGCTAACGTTTCTGCCAGCTCGCCGCCTAAGAACATTAGATATATTGAAGAAGTTTAGGTTTCACTGGAGTAAAATTTATATTAAAACAAAAGAAGAAAATGCATTGAGAATTTTCCCAATTCTTATTTCGTAGTTAAATGTTTTAAACTATCAAAATCTCTCTCTCTCTCTCTATCTATCTATTTGTCTGTCTACATACATATCTATCTACCTGTGTGTGTATTTGTGTGTGTAGTATCTACTACCGTGTTATAAACTCTTTAGCGTCTTGGAAAGGGAAGGAATCCCAAAGACATTGGGAATCAAATACGATTTTTGGGGGGCGGGAGAAATGAGATATTTCCAGACATAACAAAAGGACTACATGCATGTTCC